>NW_020455888.1:2669807-2688834 GCF_003342845.1 Nothoprocta perdicaria | reverse complement strand
GGAAAGGAAAGGAAAGGAAAGGAAAGGAAAGGAAAGGAAAGGAAAGGAAAGGAAAGGAAAGGAAAGGAAAGGAAAGGAAAGGAAAGGAAAGGAAAATTCACACAATGAAACCTGATGTATTAGCTTTGGCATTTTATTTATTTATTTTTCTATCTGAAAAATATCAGCATGACAGCAAAGAGAGCCTTTCCAGTTCATGTCGTGACACAGCTTCATGGTGCCAATACTGGTGAGTAGAGGCTTCATCCTAGTACAGCCCTAAATTGTACCACTAACATGTGGTTATAGTCAGAGAACACGTTCAGTAGGAAATGGCACCTTGTTACTTCACAGATTATCTGCTCCCTATGGGGTAAATATTGTCAGCATCATGCCGGGTTTTAGCTGCAATACTCCCATTAAAGCAAATGGTGAGGGTAAATCCAAGTGCACGGGGCTGAGAAGCTATAAATCTTCTGTGTCTTAGACTATCTGCTCTGTTTGCTGACAAAAGACAAGTGTTTGCTGCCATGGCAAGGTTCATAAAGCACAAAAGGAGGGTGCGTGTTCAGCATTGCTTCCTGTGACGCTGGCTGCGGCGACCAGCAGCCGGAATTCAGAGGGATTTTGCTGAAAACAGCCGAGCTGCAGAGCAGCGGCCGCCCTCTGTCAGTGGAAGGAATCTGTTTTTCAGACACCAAGTTTGCCGTTCGCCTCTGGATCCCAGTTATGGAGAGACAAAGTTAGTTTTATAACAGCAACTCCCTTTAGCCAGGAAGTGTCTTGGACAAGAGCTATCCTGCAAGACCTTTCAGGGTTGCTGATGGTGGTTGAAGCAGGGTTTTTCCAGAAAAACAATCTTGTTTCTTCACTTGTGTCTATCCCATTTCAGCACAGTTTTGCCTAGAAACCATTGCTCTCGTTCACGGAACAGCAAAGTCTCGGGCAGGCTCCTTCCTTAGGAAACCCAGCCACTTAGCTCCGTTAGAACAAACGCCTTGTTTGATATGGAAAAAAAAAGTCAGCCCCGCTGCCGGCAGCAGCTGCGCAGGGCTTGCAGGGCTGCGTGCACAGAGCCTACGTGCGCTCACCGAGCAAGGCCGAGCTCTGCTGCCTCACTAGACGGCGCCAGCCTCGGTGGCTGCGGCGAGGAGGAGGAGGAGGAGGAGGAGGAGGAGGAGGAGGAGGAGGAGGGGGAAAGGAGCTAAGGCAGCGCGTGGCTGCCGGCATTGCAGCACTGCAGCCTCTGCTGCGCCTTCAGCAGCTCCTTCTGCAGCTCCACATTGCCAGGACAAGCACTGGGATTTCCAGAGTCAGGGATCTGTGCCCAGCTTCCAAGGGCCTCGTTTTTTAAAGAGGCTGAGACCGCGAGCACACTTCTCTCAGCAACGCGGCGAGATGGGTAGAAACGAGGTAACGTCTGTTATTAAATCAGCTTATCTGGCGAGCAGGGCTCGCTTTCGGGGACGCACGTCCTGCTGCGCATCCGAGGCAGGCCTGGAGAAGGGCCCGTGTGCCTGAAAGGGTGCCTGCTTTCTGCAGCCCGATCAGCTGATCTAATAAAAGACGTTATCTCTTCCCACAAATTCTGCCTCGCTCGCATCCACTGATCATCACTGCTGCAGCGCTACCGAAGCAGCATCCAAAAATATGCATTCAGGGCGCAGGCTGCAGGGTTAACTTGTGTTCTCATTTTCTCTGGCAAGAAAACCATGGCTTAGCTGCCTCCTTTTGTTCGCTATCAACTGTGCTACCCGCTTTGCAGAGGAGCAAGACCCTACCTCAGTCCTGAGGCATTTTCTTCTCCAGGGGCAATGCAGAGGCGGGGTCTGAATCTGTTCTTGAGGGCTCTCACTTGGGGAAAAATGAGCAATAAGCCACAGAAGTGCCAGGAATTCATTGCAGAGGCAACCGGCTCCATTAAAGATGTTACTGGTCCCTGAATCCATGCAGGACCGTAGGTCCCTAAGAAGCTCGTGCGTTATTTAGTGGGTGCGTCCCTGGTTCCCATGTGCTACAGCAGCAGTGTCCCAGTGCCGGGCCAGCCCCAGCTGGGCTCGTGGCCCTCAGCGCACGCACAGGACGGCAGGTTTGGCCTGGGGACCGTGCAGGCCGCCCTGCTCACCCCTGCGCTTGCACCTGGGGCTCAGGCTGGCGGCGGCTCCTGCCAAGGGCAGCTCCCTGTCCCTGTCCCCTTCTCCCCCTGCGCTGCTGCGGGCGCCAGCGGCTGAGCGACCGGCCCTGCGCCGCTGCCTTCGACTTCCAGCGGGTTCCGCAGGCGGAGTGGCCGGCGCAGGCCGGAGCCGGTGGCAGCGCCGTGGCGGGACGCGGAGCAGGGCCCCGCGGCGGCGAGGCCGGCTCGGCCGCCGCTCGCCGCTGCCCGGGGCGCCGCTTGCCGCTGCCCTGGCCATGCCGCGAGGGGCGGCGCGGCGGGAGGCCGGCATTCCTCGCGCCTTTGAACGCGCACAAAGGGGGTTTCACAGCCATCTGCTGAAGCAACGAGGCCGCAAAGAAAACACACGGCACACATGCAAGCGAGGGGTTTTCCTGTGGTATTTAGGTCTAAGGCATTTACTATTTTACCACGCCGGCCTTCCTCAGTAGCTTGCAAACGCGTTGAGTGCGGCAGAGGCACTAGGTTTAACACCTGCGGCGCCGCGGCTGCGGCCACGGCAGCGGTTTGTGGCTGGCAGGACCGGTTAGCAGCAAGGCCAGGTGGGCAGCACTTTCTCCTGGGAACAAAACAAGGCCCGAGTCACTTGATCCGTGGATCCTCAGGCTGTTTCCTTTGCTGTTCATGGCTGCTGATGGCTGTGAGGGGGGAGCCTGTTTGCAGCACCAGGGAGGACATGGGGCCTGGGGCAGAGGGTGCCCGGCACCCAGGCCCTGATGGCGGGAACCAGGTTTGTGTGGCCCTGCAAGAGGGCAAGGCAGTTTTTGCTTGGTGAACCCACAGCAGCCTTCTCCGTAATCTCCCTTTGGAGGAAAGGAGGATTAGAGACAAAACGTTTACGGGAGAAAAAAAACGGCTGATAAGATGGCATATAATCAGTTGTGTAGGAGAGGCACATCACTGCTTGACTTGATCTTGTCTATCACAAATCCACCTTCACGTGTGCTTTGATCAGCTCACTCTGATAACCTGGGCTCTGAATTTGGCTGTCTGCGCTAACTCATTTAGTTCCCATTTCCCTGCGCCGTCATTTAAATTCAGTAAGCTGAAACATCTGGATGGACCCAGAAAAAGCTGTAAGTGATGCCCTCCTTGCATGTGTTCTGTATAGCTCATGCACTGAAAATCACTGTACAGAAAATACTACTACTTTGCTCATCTCTGCTACCAGTTTCCTCTTAGCTCAGGCCTGTTGTTCTGGGCCCCATTCTCCTGTTTTCATTCAATCACTACTGGTTTCACAGGGTTTAATGCTCTCTTACTTTCATTATATTGTGTTTGAATTCCAAAATTATTCATATATTTCTCTTCCTCTAGTAAAGTTACGGCAAGGAGTAAAGGTCCCATTTGAAGAAAGAAATGTTTGGGCTATAGAGAAATGCTGCCAACTACTGTAACAGGAAAAACATTACAGCTCCCTTTTTGCCCCAAAATGACAGCTTCTCGCTGTGGGCAAATGGCTATTGCAGTTCTGCTGGGAGCAGTAATCACAGCCCCCTTCTCCAGCGGGAGCGTGCAGGGCTCCGTCCCGGGAAGGCCGCAGTGTCCGGGACACATCAGCCCGCGGCAGAGCTGGGGAGCGGTGCTGAGGGACACAAGGAAGCGGGAAGGACGCTCCGAGGAAGTCGCTGCTGCGACAGCATCACATGACAAGGGCTAAAAAAGCCGTTCCCCACTCCAGAGCGGCACTCCGAGCACTTCGTCCCGGCTCCTCTCTGTCTGGGAAAGCATCTCCTTTGGGTTTCTTTTGCCTCCGTTCCATAACCTGGAATCGGCAGTGCTAAAAGCGGAGGCTGCTGGCAGGGGTCTGCGGACAGAGTCCTGGGAGTGAGGAGATCTGGGCTGTGTTTCGTGCTGCGCCAGGCAATTTCTCAGCGCCTTGACGCAAGTCACCTTGTCTCTTCCTCCTTCCTGCCTGGGTCTGCTTGGTCTGCTGCTCTGGGGGTCCTGCAGCCCTGCTTCTCACCTATTTTAAGAGCATCTAATGAGTCAGAAGCTCATTTTTGCTTGGGCTTCCAGGTACAAAATTAGGTTTTGTAAAACAAGTAAACATGGGGAAAAAAAAAGTAAACAAGGAAAATAATACCATTTAGTAAACTCAGTTACATCGTGAAGAACAGATAAACAGAAACCAAAATCGGAATTCTCCAGTTACCGTCTGGTTTTAATCTCCAGGAGTGTCCCTAGGACCTCCTTCCTCTCCCAGATACACAGGACTTGATCTTCCCAGCTTTAATGATGCAGTGTCAGTCTGTAGCAATTTCGAGCAGCCACTGGAGTTTCAGCAGTAGAAATCTACTTTGAGAGGCACATTGGCCTCATTAGGCTTTATTTTGCTTCTGCCCCACTGTTCATCAGATCTGCTGAGATAATACTGTAGGAAAAACAAGTCTGGTGCTTAGAGCAAAAAAAATAGGACAAGTGAATTCAATCCCAGATCTGCCAATGATGAGATATGAATCCCTTCCCCTTCTGTTTTCATTTTGCTATCTATAAAGGGAGCAATACTGGAGCCTCTTACTGCGGAGTCAGAATTATTACCTGAGTCTGCAGAAATCTTTGGGAAAATCAGAGGTCACTTCAGCACAAGCTACTGGTGTTTATAAAGTGTAATATGCATGCCCTAAGCAAACAGTTTTTGACCTTACCCTTTGCATGGCTGGTCCTCTATCACATCTACTAATTATAATAAGCTTGTGTTTTGATTCAGCTATTTATAAGATAAGGAGGGTAAAGAAAAAAATGTGTTTTTTTAAAAATCACTGCATATCTCAGAATTCAGCTAATCTGAAAACACCAAATTCATGGCCACAAGCAGAGTTCATGGAACTTTCCATGGGTTTGCAGCCTGCCTAGTGCAGCATAGCCCAGATTTTCGGTGCTTCTGAGGGCCAAAAAGCTGCCTATGGTCTGTCATCATAAATACTCCTGGTAAATCACGACAGCAGCATAACTGGGGGGTTACACAACTGACAAGTGGCCACTAGAGAATCTTGGCAGACACGTTAAAAAAAGGGCTTGTTTTCCTGTCACCCAATAATGTGACAATTGACTGCACCTGCTTCATTCAAGTCCTGCTGGAAGTTCTGCTTCCACTTCCTTCCCTTCCACTGACAACTCATGTGGTACAGAAGAGCATGTGGCTCCAGGTTGCTCATGTGAAGCCCTGATTGCAGGACTGCGGATTGTCATCAGCATCACAGCCCACCTAAGGCTATATAACCCCTGCTGGACGTCCCCACACGTCACCAGACCTGTCCCCCACCACACTGTGCCTCCTCCGCATTACTCTAGCAAAGCAGCAGCCTCTCCAGCCAGGAGCAGGTTAGCTGGTGAAGCTGGAGCTGAGCGCATCTGAGCTGCTCCTCAGCTTGGTTGCATTGCCCCTGATCACTGATGGACATTGTAGCAGCTGAGAGCTCTTCCATCCCTTTAGATGGTCTTTTAGATGTACAGAAACACAGTATAGATGTGTATTACATTCTGAGCAGCCACCACTGAAGCAGGAATCACAGAATCACAGAATGGTTGAGGTTGGAAGGGACCTCTAGAGATCACCCAGTGCAACCTTCCTGCTCCAGCAGGGACACCCAGAGCACGGGGCACAGGGCGGCAGCCAGGCGGGTTTGGAAGATCTCCAGAGGAGGAGACTCCACAGCCTCCCTGGGCAGCCTCTTCCAGGGCTCTGGCACCCTCACAGTGAAGAAGCTCTTCCTCACATGGAGATGGAACTGCCTGTGTTTCAGTGTGTACCCTTTACCCCTTGTCCCATCACTGGCCACCACCAAGAAGAATTTGGCCCCATCCTCTTTACATTCTCCCCTCAGGTATTTGTACATGTTGATAAGATCCCCTCTCAACCTTCTCTTCTCCAGAGAAAACAAGCCCGACTCACTCAGTGTCTCCTCCTAGGATTTATGCTCCTGGGACACACACCTGGCCCTGCAGGCCAGCATCAGGAGCAGCCTCCTGAGCATGCACGGCCCCTGCTCACTCAGAAGTGTTGTTTACCTAAGGTGCCTAATTTCTGACGAGCAAAAGAGATGTATTCTGGGCAATTTAGCAATAATGAAGAGCAGGAGGAGCAGGAGGGCCTCACGATGTGCGCAGCGCTGTGCACGTGGCTCAGCAAAGGCCTCGCACGCTGCGCAGCCTGCAGCAAACCCGGCGTTCGCTGCCGTGGGGCCCTCGCGCCGCCACATACACAGTCACAGCAACGGGCCTTGGCTGCTCCACAAAAACACAGAGCAGAGAGTGCGGAAACCTCCAGGCCAGCGATGAAACAACCCAGCGGATGGGGAGGTCTGCGCTACACACCAGACCTCTGACGGCCAGCAAGGTGCTCAAGGTGTCTGGGCGCTCACCACACAGGCTGTGAAGGGGCAGCCTGAACATACTGGAGGAACCTCGAATACGCAACCTGCACTGCAGTAATGTTAGTTGTGCGGGGAGCATTCGTTGAACAAATGTAGCTGGTTAATTTGTAGGTGTCCATTTGTGAGCTGAACACCCAGGGGGTTCTTTTAAGTCACAGAGAAAAAGGCGCTTTTAGCACATGCTTCACCTGGCCTACGTTAGACACTTGCACTCAGTTGAGTTAAACTGTGCTTTACGTTGGCACTGCGTCCCTGCTGCTTTATGTTGACCACGAAGGACCATGCCTGGCTCATGGGAAAGCGTCCGTGCAGCAGGCAGCAAGTGATGGGTGAGATAAATCACGTTTCCTGCGTGGTTTTGACACAGCAGCCCTGTGCTCTACGAGCTGCCCCGCGCGGGGTGCCTCGTGTGGCACGTTCTGGCTCCAACAGCAGGGACCAGCGGGGAACGGAGAGACAAGGGACAGGCGCAGCGAAACCCTCCGGGAACGCGGCCGCTGAAGCAGCCGCCACTTCATTAGACTTGCTCAAGATGCCCTCTAGTCTGGACCTTTCACCTCATTTAATGGTTTCTTGGCCTCAATCGCTTATAATTCTGAAATGAAAAAAAAAAAGTCTTTTGACTTCTCTTTTCAAACCGAGGCTGTTTGATTTGGAACACCGCATTGAAGTCCTTGCTACAGATTGATTTCAGGTTTATTATAGTTTCCCCTTTGAAACATGCTACACTAAAAGAAAAAAAAAGAACTGTACACTTAGTCATTTTTCATGTACCCCCCCCCATTCTTTTTTTTTTTTTTTTCAATCTTAGCAAATGCTCAGTCTTTTCCACTTCAATAGCCTGAAATTCTCCCCTGGGAGCCCTAAGCTCTTTAAATATTTTTAGGTTGCCAGATTTCTTATGTTCTCTCTCCAGGAAGCCAATTTTGTTTCTAAGCTCTTGAGAGTAGTCCAGCTTCATCTTTTGCGCACTCACTGCATCACAATAAAGTGCTGCCTAATTGCGGCCTCAGCCGAGTCCCAAAGGTGCCGGAGTTTGTCTCTAGGCTACAGTTGTGGACAATAAACTCTTCTCAGGCTGGAGTTAAGCCTTTTTATTATTTAAATCTGAGTCACGTAAAATTGGTTTACTAGTGAGTAACCCACAAAGATCGAGCACGGAGAGAAACTCCCACATATTGTTTTCCAGCATGATGAGAGAATGATCAGATATAAAGATCTGCAAGCAGCTCACAATATGGGATGTAACAGAAATACAAACATTTAATTCAGCCCAAAACACGAGTGTTTCTGTGAGACTAGGAGCTACTCTCAGATCTGAGTTGTTCTGTGTCGTTTAGCTTCATATGTGAATTGATCGTAGGAAAAACTACCATTTTTTTTCCTCCAGCTTCTCTGTAACCTGAAATACCTATGGAAGAGGGAATGACAATACATGCCAGATGAGCAAGAGCTCATCTGTTCTCAGAGCAGCAGAAGAGCCAGGGGATTCTCTGAGTGGTTTGCTAGAAAATCAAGGATATGCTAAAATTGGGTGGTCACAGCTGAACCAATGTGAGAAGGACTCCTGCAACAGATGTACAATATAGGGAGCAAGACTTTGCAATTCCTCATTTTCCAACCAGGATATTATTTGTCAGACCTTAGTAACAGGACACCAACACCAGCACGCTGTGTATGCAGGCATTTTCTTCCTATTATATGCATTTTTTTAAATCTATCTTTTCAAGTGTTTATATTTCTTTTGCTGAATACAGCCTCTGATGACAGCACTTACTCCAGAGATGCTATAGCAGAAAGGCTTCTTGGTCATTTCTTGACTGTATTCCTTAAGGCAATACTTGCTTTGGAGAACATTTGGTGCTGTAGGCCCAAATCCACACTCTTAACTTAGAGGGAGCTGGAAGAGATCTCTTGATTTTCGCAAAAAGATCAGACTCTCCTTTAATTAAAGTTGAATGTGGCAGCAGAGACATGACGCAGTCTTGGTGGTGGTGTCAAGAGCACACTTGCAACCTAGTGCACTTGCGAGGACGGCACATGAGCACAGGTCAGGGCAAGCTGGTTCCCACAGCCCTTCGTGTGGCCCCTTTCGTGTGGCAGATGGATCCATCTGCAGTAGCTGCAAGGAGATTGTGAGGGCCACACAGTCCAGGCGCTGTGCAGGGACTTCCACTGCTGCTGGAGTGCCTTATTTCTCATTCGGATTTCACAGAATCACAGAATCATAGGAGGGTTGAGGTTGGAAGGGACCTCTAGAGATCACCCAGTCCAAACCCCTGCTCCAGCAGGGACACCCAGAGCACGGGGCACAGGGTGGCAGCCAGGCGGGTTTGGAAGATCTCCGGAGAAGGAGACTCCACAGCCTCCCTGGGCAGCCTGTGCTCTGTCTCTCACCATCACAGGAAAGAAGTTCCTCCTCACATGGAAATGGAACTGCCTGTGTTTCAACTTACACCCACTGCCCCTTGTCCTGTCACTGGCCACCACCGAGAAGAGCTTGGCGCCTTCCTCCCTACATTCTCCCCTCAGATATTTGTACACGTTGATCAGATCCCCTCTCAGCCTTCTCTTCTCCAGGGATATTTGCCTCCAGCAGGCCTGGAGAACGTATCAGCAGGTATGGTGTGGACTGCAGAAGCCTCCTTGCTAACAGGGAGGCACAAGACAGATAGGATGTGCAGGCCTGCAGCTGAGTTTGGCAGGCAGTGGTTAGAAACACAGGCTCGAAATGCCAGCTGCCTTCAGCTCAACGGGCAGTTTGCCACAATGGCAGTGGGATGGAGGCCTTGCTGCACGTCTGACTGCAATCTGAGAACATTTCTTGTGCGAGTCCTGCACCCTGCGAGGATGGGACCCCCCACCATTCATCTTAGATTCACTGTCTGAAATGAAACGACATGGATTCTTTGTGCCTCCTTTTAGTTATCTGTAAAACAAGTATGATAATGCTTTGAGGGCTAAGCAATACAAGGTGTGTAGGAAGACATAATATCTTTTATTAGGCCAACTGATACAGTTGGGAAAAACAGACAAGCTTTCAGGCTTCTCTGAAATGCTTTGAGATGCTCTGATGAAAGGTGTTAGAGCTGTGCAAGGGATCATTAAATTACATTCTTCCTCTCTCTGGAAATCATTTAGTGATATTTCAAAGGAAGGACACTGTACAGAAATAACTTATTTCTAGTGCAAGTGCTGTCTGGAGCTAAATATCTTCCTTCCTTTCTCTCTCTCTGTGAACCAATCTAAAGAAAAGTATGTTTTAAATTAACATGTTACGAATAATTCTGCTGTATAACATATTGTCCTGTGAAATGTTCTGCATTAAGAATAGCTTACAAAGACCCCAAAGCATATTGCAGTACACATGAACAAAATGACTGGATTTTTGTTTAATGTTTTGGAGAAATTAGGAAAATATCACTCTAAAGAACTGAGATTAGACCCTCAGTGTGAGAAAGTTCAGAGCCTCGGCAAGTGGAGAAGAGGAGAGTCAAAAACTTCATTATGATACAACCTCTCCCTAAGAAGCCTCAGAATTCTCCCTGCTGAGGGTGGGCACCACGCCTGAGAGCTGTGAGCCAAGCGAGGGTTCCTCAAGAGTGACAGAAACAATCTCAAACACTTCGCTCCTCCTCTCCCTTCCTCCTCTGCATGAGCGATGGGAAAGGACAGAGGTCAAGTGCCCAAGCCCTCGTGTCACCTTGCCTCGAGGTCTTGCAACCTGCGTTGATGTGTGATGGACACAATGTGCAGGTCGAATGGGCTGCAGAGCAGGGCTCAGGGAAGGGCAAGATAAAGCCCTTCTCCTCACCCTCCCAAGCTCAAGGAACAGCCCTGCCCCGTTGTCCGGAAGGCTGCTCGGTACATCGCTCCCATTGGTATCATGGCAGTACTTCAGCTCAGGATTGAGATTCAAATCATAGAATCATAGATCATTATGGTCGGAGAAGACCTTCTAGATCACTGAGTCCAACCGTAAACCCATCCCCACCATTGCCTGCTGAACCATGTCCCCGAGCGCCTCATCTGCACGTTTCTTGAACACTGCCAAGGATGGTGGTCCACCACTTCCTTGGGCAGCCTCTTCCAATGCTTGGCTGCTCTTTTAGTGTAGAAGTTCTTCCTAATGTCTAACTTGACCCTCCCTTTGTGCAACTTGAGGCCATGTCCTCTTGTTCTATCGGTAGTTATTCTGGAGAAGAGACCAATGCCTGCCTCACTACAACCTCCTTTCAGGTAGTTATGGGGAGCAATAAGACCTCCCCGGAGCCTCCTCTCCTCCAGATTAAATAACCCCAGCTCTCTCTGCCGCTGCTTATGAGGTCTCTGCTCCAGCCCCTTCACCAGCTTCGTTGCCCTTTTGGACCCGCTCCAGCACCTCAATGTCCTTGTAGCGAGGGGCCCAAAACTGAACATGATGTCAAAAATAAAGAAAACTGATCAGAAAGGGACAGTAATAATCTCCAAATATTTAAAAAGGAGAGAAAAAAAATATTTGTGGTCAGTAAGACAGCAAAGAATATTTATATTAGACAATTTTCCAGTGTTGGAAAGGAAAATTAAGCATTGGCACAGATTGCCTAGAGAAATGGTGAAACCTTCATTACAGGAAGATGTAAAAAATGGCTGAAATGAACGATCATCTTCTTGTGAAGTGGAGAATAGACTTGAAGATCCTTCTGATAAAGGTTTCTATATCTTACGAGGTTCTCCTGGACATAATCTCCCTTTTGCTCTGGAAGATGTTGCTGGAGATGTTCTGTTTGCGTGAGATACTGCAATGCATTCATCTGGAAATGCCTAGGCCAGAGGGGCTTTTTGCCCTTTGAAGTGCCCATGCTGATAACTGCTGCTGCTAACAGATGCAATCCCAGGCTACTGGCTTGGTGTGGACACCTACTTTTACAAATGGGTAAAGTTAGATGAGACAATTCCCTCCCCCCCACAAACTGTGGCCTTTGTAATATATCCTTTTCCATCATTTCTCCCACCTGTAGCTACATATTTTGCATATTGTGCATGTATGAGGGGACTCATAATCACCATGTTATTTACTGTCCTATATTAGTAACTTTATCACATTATACTTGGCTGCCATATGGTGCAATGATGAATGTAATGCAAGTTTCCTAAGCAGTGGATACGCAACAATTAACATAATCTCTTCCACTTTTGCATTCAATTCCTATTGAGAGTATCACTCAATTATAAGGTATCTTAGTGAGCAGCATCTTATTTTTGGACCTAACTGCCAGGCAAAGCTCTGCTGAGTTGCAGGTACAGGTGCTACCTGGGAATATAAGCTTTATTACAGTGGGACATATGGAATGCTAAGGTGTTGGGTATATATGGCACTGGCCATATCTGTTCTTGGTCCATACACAATGTATGGCTGTACTCAGCTAGCCTGTATGAACCTGTGTGCTTAGGCTGTACTCACTCTGCCACAGGACTACAACTGGGCACTTAATGCACATCTACACTGTACCCCACGCTGAGGCCATCACAGGCTTGAGCACTGAGCCCAACTGTCCCCATTCCTTAATTTTTAGCTCTGTCCCTGTGGCTGTCTCCCAGGACATCCCAGGTATTTGATACAAACGACGGATCTTGTGTAGTTCACCCTGGGGATTATTCCCAGACATCAGCATGGCCAAGGAAACAGTATGTTTGGCTCCCTAAAATCCATGTGTCAACACTATAGGCTAAAAGAAACACACGCAAATAATATAGATATGACCAGTGGGACACTACAAGGTGCCCGGATAAGATTCAGGGTGCCCAGCGCTGTGGGGTGGACTCACAGTGGGCACTAGTCCTAAGCTTGGATGTGAGACAGTGAGTGCCACCGGGCCTTGGGATCACAGAATCACAGGATGGTTGAGGTTGGAAGGGACCTCTAGAGATCATCCAGTCCAACCCCCTGCTCCAGCAGGGACACCCGGAGCACGGGGCACAGGGTGGCAGCCAGGCGGGTTTGGAAGATCTCCAGAGAAGGAGACTCCACAGCCTCCCTGGGCAGCCTGTCCCAGGGCTCTGGCACCCTCATAGGAAAGAAGTTCTTCCTCACATGGAGATGGAACTGCCTGGGTTTCAACTTATACCCATTTCTCCTTGTCCTGTCACTGGCCACCACTGAGAAGAGCTTGGCCCCTTTCTCCCTACATTCCCCCTTCAGGTGCTTAAGAAGAGAAGGAGAGAATCCTTCCCTCTCTTCTCTAGACAGACCCTTTGGAGCCATTTGCAGATAATGGTGCCAGGAGCCTGTTCACAGCACCCATCATGGCACAGAAGAGCAGTGCCCGGGGCTGCTCTCATAATCCACAAAGTCCCAATGACTGTTGCAGTAGAAGGGAGAATTTCCTTTTGTTTTCTCAACAAAACGAAAGCCCAGAACCCAAAGGGAAAAGGTGACTGAGAGAAACGGCACGGCATCGTCTTCCACATCTTCACAAAGCTGGGTAGAAAATTATTATAAACCAACCTTTTCCAAAAACTTTGGCCTCTTTTGTGGCCTGTAGTGATGGAAGCCCCAATCTTATTCACAAGTACCCTCCTCATATATGCATTTCTCCACCGTAAGAGCATGTGAAGAGCTAAGACTTATTCTGTAGCTTCATTTAAAAATACAGTGAACATGAACACTGAAAACAACACTTCTCCTTGACCCCATTCTTTCCTTTAGAGTGATAGGAAAAATGATTTGAATGAGGAAATTCATGCAAGCAGACAACAGCACGGATGAGGGAGTGCAGCTGTGCTCCTTGTGGTGTCACTTCATTCCTGCCTCGGTTGATTCTTTGGGAATGTTTTCACTTTCATGTACAAGGAGCCAGAAAAGGTGAGAACTTCAGCTAGAAGAAGCCAGCAGCCAGCTCAAGCTATGCAAGGTCACATATAAATATAATTAATTGGTCCCTTCACAGCTTTTTAGAAGTCTGTCCTGATGACAGCTTCAAAACAACATCCAAGGTGCCGTATAAAAATTAATAGTGACTAAAAACAACTAGCACTTCTCTTGCTTTGCTGGATTTACTGGATTTGTGGCCAAGGCCTCTAACACGGGCTTGTTTTAAAATAACACTGTGTTAGAATATAGTAGTTATTTCTATAACAAAATGAAGCATAGTACGACCAGAGACGGGAAGAGCGTTCTCCTCAGTTTTAACTCTTTGACTGTTCACAAGGAGCCATGGTAATTCCGAGAGAGATGTGATCTAGGTTAGAAGTGCCCCTTTCCCTCACAGGATCCTGTCTAACCCAGATGGTTTCTCCAACCCTGGTTATCCAACCACCACCCAAGCAGCTGCCCCAGCCCACGCCAAAGTGACAGCCAAAAACAGAGGGCAACAAGTGTTGAGGGGCAGGGAGCTGTCAAACACTTCTGTTGCCAAGGAAAAGATGCAAAGAACAGCCCAGAACAGCACTCCAAGCTGATGAGGCTCCTCCAGATGATAATTCAGAGCAGAGGCCTGGCTTACGTAGCCTGAATCGCTCTCTGGAGGAGCCTCCTCTTGGACTATGCAAAGCATCTAAGGAGAAGAGCCTCCTCGCACAGGCATCTCAGTTAGATGGTTAAATGCAGGCACGGAGTATTTCCCTGGAGAATGAGAATGGGATGTTATAGTAATTTAAAATATGTTTAACCAGAGCGACGAGACCAATGCTTGTGCTTTTACAAGAGGCTGTTTCTGTGGCTGACGTGCTGCTCCAACAAGGCTGTGTTTCTCATTTATTAGAGGCATTAAAAAAATGAACAACTGCGCATCTTCCCAACACAGTCCCAATTGAAAGAGTCCCAATTTTGCACTTGTAATGAGAACCAGATTAAATTGTTCACATGGAAACCATGGTATATACCCTATAGCAATCACACTAGAGGACTAGAAAGAAAAAAGGGGAAAAAAAGGGAATTCATAATGATTGGGAGCATATTTTATTTAACTTTCTTCTTTTCCTTAAATATTTTTGCAAGTTTTCATTAAGATCTTTGGTTAAACTTACATTTCTATTTATTCCTTGCCATTTACTATATTGCTCCTATTTGCTCCGAACTCTATACACATGCAGAGACAGAGATTTTAGAATTTATCTATAAATGACAGAACTGGCTCTTCTAACACAGAGGCATGGGCACCAGTGTGCTTAACTCCTCGCTCCTGACTTGCACTCTTGCTTCTTAAGTACATATCAGCACATGGTGCATTTTCCTCCAGACATAACCGCCTTCACTGCCACGGATCACGGCACTATTCAAAAGTCAGTTCAACATCATCCTGGAAAGGATTACAATACTTGGAAAAGTCGGAAAACTATCTATAAACAAAGGGCACTAACATAAAGCAGCGTGACTTAAGTTTGTGGCCATGCCCAGTTGCAGGCTGAATGGTCACAGCTGTTTGGGTCCAGCTACTGGAGACCAGTGTCCTATGGTTTTAGTCCTCCTCGCTGCAACAGAGCAGCCTGTGTGTCCCACAAAATTCCAGAAGTGTCAGCAAACCAGCCTAAAATCCACACGCTACCGTGAAAAAGTCATATTGTCAAACATTTTTTTTTTTGCCTAATTCTCTTGAATATCACAGGAGATTTCTAATGAGCTGTCGTTCCTTGCAAACCCACAAAATGAATGGAGCTCTGCTGCTCTGTGCTGCGTGGCGGCCTGCCACAGGGCTGGCGTGATGGGAGGGAACATTCCCTGTCCCAGTTTCGAGGTGACAGCTCCTGCCTTCCTGGCCCTGCCACTGCGTTTTCGAGGTTTCTGCCCAAGTCTTCATCTCCTTTGACTACAGTAAGCTGCTTTCTTCTCTGAACAGCTCCAGCAGATGCAAAATGCTTCTGCATGTCAGGTATACAGATAAAAGAAGCACTATACCCTATTTTCTCCTATTTTGTGCAATTCGGAAGAGAGTTGTGTAACTCAAAGCAGAGCTATTATATTTTCAATGTGCTGTGGGCTTGCTTCAACCCACCCCAATGATCTCCCTTATCTTCTACACGTTCTTTTCTTTGATCTGGCACTGGCCCTTTCATTTTAACCACACTGATCACAACTGCTGTGACAACTGTCTCTCCGTAGGTCTCCAATCATGTAACAAACATGTTAAGTGTGACTCCTCTCACTCATCTTCAGCATTTCTATTTACACTGACCACCTTCCTCCTTTCTTTAAGTATCAAAAAAAAGGAAGCACATTCAGGGCACGGTCCATGTTGGTCCAAGGGGGAACTCTGCCACAGAGCTGCCTCTCTCTCTCTGCCATGGAGAAAGCAGAAAGCCTAATTCAGATGCACAAGTCTACATAACAGATGTCTACCTTTGATTGGATCAATATAAAAGTTTGTGTCCATCCCTTTGCTTGCTGTCTGGCTTGGCTGAAATATCACCTGAAAACCAACTGCTCTTCCTTGAAAGAGTTTTTATTAACAACTTACATAATTTTCAGGTGTAGTTTGTGTGAAATATGTGGACTCAATCCTTCTGTGTTGTCACTTTGCCCCGATTTCTTAAGGTTCAGACTCTAAGGGTCTTTTCTGGGGTAGAAATGGGTGCCATGTGTCATACTAATGAATACTATACAATAAGGATACCTAGGCAGAACGATTAGCATACATGTTTACAAATTAACATGCCTTTACTGGATAATGCATAACTTCCTTTGGGAGGCTAATGCCAATGATTATGTAACATATTTCTTTTCCCTATTATTTTTCACCCTCAATTATTATAATACTTCTGTTACATTCCTGTAAGACCTCCGTTACAGAGCTATGTTTGCATGTGAGCATTAAAGATTACTCCAAAAGCAGAAAACTGCCAATACCTATAGCTGCGTTGAATATAATTGCAAGGGGAAGTGATAGCCCAGTTAAATATAATTGCAAGGGGAAGCGCTGACAAAGGCAGAGGGCAGATCATAATTCGCAGGTGTCTCGAGTGCTCGCAGCTTTCCCTGACAGCACTTTGTGTGTGGGAGGAGGCTGCGAGCGAAGCTCCCTGCTACAGCGCTAGGTGCGTCTGAGCTAGGCACAAGCTCTGGGACTTCAGCAAAAATAACCCAAATAAGTAAGTTTTGGTGCTGTGGCCATGAGAAATGCTCTCCTCTACCTATATACTGTGGGAACCTGTCTAACTACAGCCCTTGGCACCCACCAGCATTGCGTCTTATCCAGAAATGCTAGGTTTACGTCCTCTGTCAAAAAAAAAAAAAGCAAGCCATAAGAATATATTCATTAGGGAACAAGTTTCAGTGGTTTGAAGTGTCACCCCTGAACAATGATTTTTTACCTGCCTTTTGCCTGAGACCGCTGACAGCAGCGCTGGTGGAATGAAGCACGTGCATGATTCTCGGCTGCTTCAATATGAGGGCCAACAAATTAACTCAAAGTGCTGATAAGGAAGTTTATTGACAGATTTTGTGATGAAATGGATATAGAAAGATTAGCGGTTTCCACCCCGGGATTGTTGTGAAGGCAGGAACTTGCAACAGAGCAGCAGAAGTGATACGTCTTACATCCTTGCAGCCACGTTTCCTGGCCAGGCAATACGAAAGGCTATGAAATGCCGTGCTCAGATCTGCTTTCCTTCACCTCATTAGCAGGTTTATGAACTTCAGATGGCCTGTTAGCCCTTTCTCATCCTGTTGTCCCTGGAGGAGACAGAGCACTATAGCTACAAGCTTTAGAGTGCGAAAGAGCAGGAAGATGGACTGGAGGGCCCCTGAGATCCCTTCCAACAACAAATTATCCAATGATCCTTATCGGTAGTGTGCAAGGGTAGTATTCAGGGTTGCCAGTCTGGAGATCTGGTTGTTTTCCTGCTGCTTCCTTGTAAGTTTCAGTTACTTGTAAGATCTTGGCAAATTGGTTAGACCACGTTTTCCAAATCAAACCTTCCCTCTAAGGGGTCCAGCTAGAGTGCAATGCCATGACTGTATCTGCACCTGGTTTTCAATGGGAAGTCAATGGGAGAACAGTTACCTATGTCACCAGGAAGCAGCCCACGGGAAAAAATAATAAAAAAAAAAAATACAATAAAACAAAAGAAACCCAGAGGTCACGACCAAACAACCAACACGACTTCTCCATGTCACAACTGCTCAGCTGAGAGATGTGACTCTCAGCCAAAGCGGTTCATGTGTGGGCTGCTGTGAGAGGAGGTGTGTGTCCTGGAGGAAGGAGATGGGAGGAGTCCTGTGGTTAAATACTATGGTGGTGTCAGGGACTGCTCTCTCTCTGCTCCCCCAGGACGCCTGGAGCTCTCTCAGGTCTGCACAGCATCTACGCTATGTGGAAAACCAGCAGGAATCGATGCCTCGCGCAGGCAAGTGGGGGAAGTCTGGGAAAAGGGCAAGCCAGACTTGCAGCTGCTCCGAATTCGTCATGATCTTGGCCCCAGTTCTGCAATCCTCACAAAGGCGTAAAAATCCCTGCGTGATTCCGAGGGAAGCCAGACATGCGCATGGACGCGAGTGACACATACACACATGCCGTGTTATTTAAGAGGCCCCGCTCAGCTCCTCGCTTCATTCCCTGCTCTTTCACTGCCGTTAGTGAATGTTTCTGAGGCTGCTGCTGTGCAGGGACTCGGCTGCATGGGAAACATGCCGTGGTCTCACAGGGTTAATCCTGCCCCCTCATTCCCGGCTTCCCGGTGCCTCACACAGCCCTGCTTTGGGGTCAGCTAGCTGGGGATTTCATCCCGCTAAAACCTACGTGGCTTGTTTTTCTTTTCGGAGGGGTATAACTGGCTTGCAGATGGATCAGACTCCGGATCTGCCTTACCAGATGGCAACCCGAGTGTTATTGTTGTGTAAGTGGCAGGAAAGCACAACCAGGATCGGGAAAGAAGGCAGGACTGCCCCCTTTGGCAGCAACACGGACACAGGGAGGCTCACGTTAGCTGTGAAATCATATCCTTCCAGAGATTTATTGTTTTCCTTTTAGGAGAACCAGCTGTTTATCTGGCATGTGTGCTTGAGACACGCTGCGGGACATTAATTCTCAGCAGTAACACGAGCCGGGCACTGGCGTTTGATCGGGCTGCTGCTCATCACCAGGGATCCCTTCGGTCCTAGGGGAATCCTCAGGGATCCCTTTGGTCCTAGGGGAGTCCTCAGGGATCCCTTTGGTTCTAGGGGAGTCCTCGGGGATCCCTTCGGTCCTAGGTGAATCCCCAGGATCTCGTGCTCAGTTGCTATGTAAAAGCAGTGAAACCCGCGGGCAAAACAGTCTCTGAGGGCAGAGGGCAACTGCGAATTTCCTCTTTCTTGTCGCTCCCACTGCTTAGGTGGAAAGAGAGCAGTTTTATGTTCTGTAGTGTGAAAATCCACTAAAACATAATGAAGTAAAGACTGCACAAAATATAGAGAGGACCGCAGAGCACAGCACAGCGCTGCAACTGCACGGGCAGCTCAGCCGCGAACCTGGAAGCCTCTGGATTTATTATTTCCCACTTTTTTCCCCCGCTCTCCACACAACGGGTCACCGCCCCCCCCCCC
>NW_020455888.1:2625725-2669487 GCF_003342845.1 Nothoprocta perdicaria | reverse complement strand
GCGCGGCCTCCCGCGGGGCATGCTGGGAAATGTAGTTCCCCGCGCAGCGCGCCGCGTGCCCGGGCGCGGCCTCGAACTACAAGTCCCGTCGCGCCCCGCGGGTCGGGGGTATCCGCGCTCGGGGTTCGCCCCGGGCGAGGGGGGCGGACATGGCCGCGGCGCGGCGGGCAGCGCTGCAGGCCGCCCCGCTCCGCCGTGACTCCCTCCGCCCTCCTCAGCTTGTGGCGGCGGCGTCTCCGCGCGAGCGGGCGCCGCGCTCTTGTTTTCAGTAATTGCCCGGGGGGCTTCTGGCCGCGCCCGCGTTTGGGGCCTCGTGGCGGCCTTGGCATCGGTCTCCTTCCCCTCTCCCATATCCCGGCGGCGGATTTAGTGCCCTCCTTTATCTCGTGTATCCTGCGGGAGGTGGGGAAAGGCTCCAGGGAGGTAACATTGCAGTGCCTGCGCCAGGTTATATGTAAAACACACGTCTTTGATTGACATATGGGAGGAAATGAATTTTTCTCCACAAGTCTGAATCTCACAAGCATCAGCGTTTTTCCTTTGCATATGAACGTTCTTAGTACAGTTATAAAATATCTCAGAGAAGGTTTCCTTTCTAAAGGATGTTTGATTTTTTTTTTTGCAGATTTTTTGTATTTTGTATCACGTCAGACACATCTTGTTCAATGTATTTCCCTCTGACTGTAGCAGAAATTAGGGTTTCACTTAAGCTTCTGAGTGTCGTAAGCTGTATTCCCAAAGAGGAAGGCTCAATATGTGGCTGCATAGGACATAAACAGTACAGGCATCCTAAAATCCTCTGCAGTGTGTAAAATGTCATATTATTAAAGTTCTCCAGCACTCAAAAATCTGCTTGTTTTTTGCAGGCTTAAAAAGCTCCAAGGGCCCCGTCCCTGCTCCCTGAGCCGGGGCTTCCCGCAGCTCCCAAGACCCTGCAGGAGGGAACGTCACCGCCGCAGCCTTCGGAGCTCTGGCTCCGCAGACTGGAGCTTTGGAGCTGCTCCTGGAGGGACGAGGCCCCTCCTGAGCTAGGCACAGCTGCAGACAGCTAGGAAAGTAAGCAGAAGATTAATAAGGATAGGCCCCTGTCTGTGCTTTGCACTGTAACTGATTCCCAAAGTAGGGATTCTTTTGGGGATAACCTGTGAAATCCAAAGATTTGGTACCTGTAGCCTTAGCAGTTATTTTTTCATATATTTAACATATATGTGTGTGTGTATGTATGTGTATATATATATATTACACATGTGAGGGTGTGTAATATACATTTTTTATATACACACTATTTTTTATAACATCTCTGATAAGTACAATATTAATCCAAAACAAAAAATCAAAAAACCCCAGACATTCGTAGTCCTAAAGAGGATTCAGCTGCTTTCTTCCCTTCTGTTCTGCCCACTGCCAACTCTTCCCTCTGCGCTCGGGAGCCTGCGCTCCCGCCGAGGCCGGCAGACTCACTCCTTCTCCTTCCTGCTTATTCCCCCATTAACTCCAGGGCTAGTATTTCAAAACAGGTTGAGTTTCAGCACCAGCCAATCCCGCGGAAAGCGGTGGGGTAAGCAAGGCAATCCCAGCGTGCTGGATCCTGGCAGTGCCGGATCCTGGCGGGTGACGCCGCGGGCACATGGAGCCCTTTCCCGCCTGGCTGCTGCTCATGCGCACAGCAAAGGAAAGAAAACCCCCCCACAGCCCTGGTGTTTTTGGCCTGGGGTTGAAGAAAGCAGCTCCATGAAGCCTAAATCCACTCCTGGTGGAACTGGATCGCATGTTAAAACCTGCGTGTTTTAACTGGTGTTAAGGAGTTGTGATCCTGAGAGTGGTAGTCTGTGGTGGGATCACCACAGAAGCCTATGGAAGAACAGCTATGAGTTTAAGGGAAGCAAAAGTAATAGGGAAAACTGTATTTTGCTGTGGAGCTTGGCAAGTGCTTTGCTAGTTTGTGCTTTACCTTGCAGTGATCAGTTAGTGCTGCCTGTGTGCTGCAAACTTGACGCCTGATAACGGTCAGCAGCATCAGAGATAGCCCTGGAACGGGGGCAGTCCCTGTTAGAAATGAAGGCTGGCCAAGCCCAAAAGGAAAGGGACAGTATTTCTATTAAAACAGGCAAGATTTATGCACTTTTGAATAAATATATATTTGGATAACATATTATTAAAGAACTCAGTTAGAAAAATGATCATGTGAAGAAGAAATCTGGTATAACTATATAGACTTTAGGATATGAACATTTCTACAGGAATCTAGTAGGAATCACATGTGATGGAAGAAAAGCCAATAGTTTTTTTTTCTCTAATAATGTCCAGTCAGGGCTACAGTTCATAGTTCTCCAGGTAAGGTTCTGTTGTCACTTGTTGTGTGTGTCTCTTTCAAGAACTGTTAGCTTTCAAGGGAAAATGGGAGATATGATTGTTGTACCATATTAAGGAAAACATAAGGGAGAGAAAGATACTCAAAACTGATCAAAATTGACTGACAGAAACAATACGGCCTAAAACTTGGAAAGGCAGTTTAAGAGGAAGGAAAAGCTCCTAAGGAGCATGAGGAATTTGGGAAAGGAATGAGTGCCAGGTGGTTGCTTAGACTTGTTCATGGAAATGGGTACACGTGAAAAGAGGATAAATACCAAAAATGGGAATGAAGTGACACTGTGATTCCCTTTTTTGCTCCCACTGCTGTGTCTGCTGTGGGGAATACAGCAGTGCTGGGGCTGTGGGCTGCTTGGGCCAACCTGGGGTGCATGAGCAGGGAATTGGGATCCTCAGAGGTCGAGCTCTGGAGTTTGCTCCGTTTCCCTCTTTCAGGCACTGGCCAGGACTCGCTCTCCAGCGTTAGGGTTTCCTAAGAGCTTCAAGGTGTGTCTTGGTGTGGAGCTTCCTGGAAGCAGAGCCCTGATACGTGACTAGTGGGTTGGTGCACATGAAGGGAAGACGAGTGATCTGTAATCAGGCATAAAAATCCAGAGATTACCAGTCCCTTTGGAAACAGGAATCCCTGAATAGCTCCTAACCACAAAAACCATGTCTTTCGCTTGCTGCAGTCAATGTGTTATTAAGGAAATGCCACCTTCCTGCTCAACCCTAGCCCTCAGGCGCAGGTTGTATCAGTCTTGGTCACCTACTGCTTTTCCACAGATGGCCAGTTCAATTCTGTGTGGAAAGTCACACACACTGGGGCTGTGCAGTGTCCAAGGGCCATCCTGGCTCCAGTCTGCAAGAGGGAAAACCAGGGAGTGCTTTGGCATTGGCTTCCAGGAAGATGGTGCCCTGTCCTATGGAATTCTGTCTTGTGAAGTTAGGTCTTTTGCACTGAATTTCAGGATGCCCCATGTTGTGCTGTGTGTCTGATTTGCAGAAAACAAGAAACTGTGTCCGTGTCTGTCTGGGCCTTTGCAGATGTTCAGCTGTCCAGTCAGCAACGCTGCACAGCTGCTCAATGTGAGACCATATGTCTAGAAACCTCAGGGAGCTGTGGAAAATTTGTGGTCTGTGTGGGGAAAATGTTGGTCAGAGAAAGACACATGTCCAGGGAAACCTAAATACATCATAACCTCATCAGTGAGGGAATTAATAACTAATTTGTTAAAAAAATGCAGTAAATGCGTATCAGTATGCCTATCCTATGCAGTAAATAGGATTGGTATGACTATAGAGTAATGCAGATAATGGAAGATAAAGTAACTGCTTGTTTTGGTGAGCATCATCCATGCAGTGTGGGAGTGCTTGTGGATATATTTATCTGTGTTTGTCCATGTTCAGCGTTTTCAAGTGTGCATTTGTGTGTTATTTTTTGAGATCCAAAGTCCTTGGATCTCGTTCAATTATGCTGCATTTCTGGGAGAAAGAATTTTTCCTCTGACCCCAGATAGGGATCAGCTCAGCTTATGCTCCAAAGAATAGCAGGCAATATCCCCTGTGACCTCTGAGCCTCGCCAAGACAGGGCTTTTAACAAGTGGGCTTCAGAGCCCGTGTGTGGCAGCTACTGACATGAATGTCCGTAATGCCTCTTGGTGCCAGTGATCCGTGAGCTCGGGAATCTCGGAGCGTGTCCTGACACGCGGTGGGGCTGTTCCGGTCCAGTGCAGGAGAGCAACCCGCGATGATTAGCTGAAAAGCTGGTGTCACAGGGATTGTGTAAGTTGTTCTAAATATACCTGATCGCAGTTGTCCCTGGCTCTGTGTTTGCTTAAAGGATGTGACTCTGATATGGCAGGAAAAAAACAGAGAGGGGGGAGAAAATATGTATTTATTTATGACTTTCATATTTCTATAGTATCTAATACAGAACTATATACAGACATTCTCTATGTAATGTTGCACAAACTATATTATTACTGTAGATCAAATAAGGAGTACACATTTAAAAAAATAAAAAACAAGAAGGAAATGTAAACTAAGCTTTAGTCACACCCAACCTCTGTTGAAGAGTGGGGTGTCCAGAAGACAAAGGAAAATAATCTTCTAAAAATAGCTTCAGGTTTTCTTTAATTTTGGACAAGCTTGTTTTGACTGCCTTTAGAAGTGGGCTGTTCTGAATCAGTGTTGCCTGATGTCCATAAACGATTTGTAATTCATTTAAACCATCTCTAGTCATTAAATAGCAGCTCTTTCTGTAACAGGACCTCAAGGAATTGCTTGGATGTCAGGGAGAGCACTGATTTAGAACTGAAGTCTGCACTTGCTGGTTCAAACATCTCGGGTATATAGGTCATATTCACCTTTTCACACCTACTCGCCTGTTTTGGTGTCTAGAGTAGATCCTGAGTAGAACTGAAGGGCCTAGATCCAAGAGGAAGATCCAGACAGGCCGCTCTTGCCGGCTCTGGAGGTATCTATCACTCACCAGGCACATTGATTGACCTCCACCAAGTTTCCCAGGTGCTCCAAGTGCCTGTAATTATCCCTAGTAATTATCCCTAGAAGATCCCTAGTGTGATGGACCAGGCTTCAAGCTCTTGCCTGAACTCCCAAGTGACCAAGATGAGGTCTGAAACCCAGAAGATGAGGACAGAAACGTGTTTGGTTTCTCTCCTCATTTTAAAATACATGTAGTTTTTCCTGCCTCTCCTGCTTCTCAGCTATTTCCAGTAAAGATCTTCCAAATTAGGCATGTGTTTGTGCGTCCTTGGCACCTCATGTTCCTGGCACTAGGATGTTCCTGGCACTTGTGCAATGAGATGGATGGATGGATGGATGGATGGATGGATGGATGGATGGATGAGAGGAGAAACGTGGATGTTGTCTGCCTTGACTTCAGCAAGGATTTCAGCACTGTCTTCCCATAACATTCTCATAGGGAAGCTCAAGAAGTAGGGTTAGATGAGTGGACTGAGTGAGCTGGGCCTGTGTAGCCTAGAGAAGAGAAGACTGAGAGGGGATCTGATCAATATCTATAAATACCTGAGGGGAGAATGTAAAGAGGACAGGACCAAACTCTTTGCAGTGGTGGCCAGTGACAGGACAGAGGGCAATGGGTATAAGCTGAAACCCAGGCAGTTCCATCTCCAGGTGAGGAGGAACTTCTTCCCTGTGAGGGTGCCAGAGCCCTGGAACAGGCTGCCCAGGGAGGCTGTGGAGTCTCCTTCTCTGGGGATCTTCCAAACCCACCTGGCTGCCACCCTGTGCCCCGTGCTCTAGGTATCCTTGGACTAGAAAATCTGTAGAGATCCCTTTCAACTTCAACCTCTCTGTGATTCCCATCTCTCTCCACTAAAGTTCTTCTAAATTAAGCATGTATTTGTGTGTCTTCTGCACCTTGTGTTCCTGATTGGGACCAGGTTGGCCTGGCTTTCCCTGGGGACAGGGAGGTTGTTCCCTACAGGGAGCAGAGCACCCTTTATGGAGGCTTTAAGGGACTGAGAGAAAGTGGATGGAAGTTTCAGTCCTCCAAAGGTAAAAGGGAGCTGAACACAGGCCAGGAGGGCAGGAGCTTCCAGTAATAAGCAGAGAAGAGAGACTGCTAAAATAAGTACCTTCTCCTTTAATATTCTGGATTTCTGGGAATTAAATGTAGCAGCTCTTTAGATATGTTGCATTTATTTATTTGTTTGTTTATTTTCTCTTTGTATGGGGAAAACCATACTCCCAGCTGATGGGAGTCATTGGAAAGCTGAAATATGAGGCCTAGGGTGAGGACTGTGCCCTGCAGGAATGAGGACAAGCGGGCTCCAGGGCCCACCTGGTACAGGCTGTGTGCAGAAACAGGGATCATCTGCTTGGCACGTTCAGGGGCAGACCATGTAGCTGCTATAGGCATCATTCGGGAGGCAGAATGAAGGGCACGTGGATGTATATTTAACCCGGTATTTCCCTGTTTGAATTTTGCTAAGCACAAGGGACATCCTCTTTAATATCATCTTGGTCTTAATATCATCTTGATCTGTTTTATAAAACAGGCAGGCAGTCCATAGATCTTGAACCTTAAATACAAATCTAGCTGTACAATGTGGGTGGTTTTGTTATTGGATGGTTCCTGGGGAAAGTTGGACTCTGTGGATTTGCTTTAGTCCTACTGTGATTTGCTGCTTTTATGAAAATGTATTAGTGAAACCTGCCAATCTTGTGTTGTTTGGGGGACTAAGGGAAAAATAAGTTTTTGGAATCTCTGTTTTAAGAAATCCTAAATTTAGGTCACTAACTGCTATAAATCCCAGAATGACATGTTAAATTTCATGAAAAAAATCCCAGTAAGAGCGTGGATGCCGGAATAGTTTGAAAGAATGATATTTAAACAGAACAAAGTTCTCAAGTTTGTCTGTAGTTGAGCTGTTGTTCAACTGCATTGTCATCTCCTTAGGATGAGGACTCATCCAAGTGTTTAGTGGAGACTGCCCTAATGGTGCTTGGAGCATGGAGGAACGTATGTAATACAACTGTATAATAAGCAATTTAATGCCTCATGTGGTTTGTGATTCATGGGTTACTGACTGCTAATATACTGTGATGTTCTGCACGTTAAAGCTTGGCTGGTTGGGTCCTTGAAGTCACCAAGGTTCAGTGTGCACAGGGCATTTAATTTTCTTGCGTTAATTTAACAGGACTGGGGCCAAAGACAGTGAGGAAGTTGATTTTTCCTTTTATCACTGATAAAGCAGTTCTGATTTATGACCTTAGGCTAGTAAAGAGAGATTCCTCCAGAGCTAAATGGTTCATAAAGGGGCAAAAAAGGGACATAATTCAGCTATGAGAGAAAGAGAAAAATCAAAGTGTCATGTAAAATACCATTGTAAAAGGTCTTATTTTCTGATGATTGTGTTTTTTCTTTTAGATTTCTGAGGGAAGATGAATTTAGCAGAGATTTGTGATAATGCCAAAAAAGGAAGAGAATATGCCCTCCTTGGGAATTATGACTCTTCGATGGTGTATTACCAAGGTGTCATCCAGCAGATCCAGAGACATTGTCAGTCCATCCGGGATCCTGCAATTAAGGGCAAATGGCAACAGGTACAGTGAAATAAGCTTCCCGTTAATAGTATGTTCTGTTATTTGAAGCATACACTGCGTTTCCCAAACTATAAGATGTAGATAATATATATTTCTAAGTTTAGAACATTGTGTTCATGGTATATAGTTGGTAGTTTTCAGCCAGTATATCCTATGGCATATTTAAAAGGAGTTCTTTTGTTCCAATTGAATCCATTTTCTTGTTTTCACCAAGTATGTCTGGCTAATCACTGATCTAATTGTGTGTGACTGACCACTTTGGAAAAACTGTTCTGCTGATGACTTCCCTTTGCTGTTTTATCCCTCTAACACGCAGCACTCTAGGATGTGCATAGATGAGTTAGCATCACTAATGCTTGTCTGAGTAGCAGTCAGCTACAATGATATGATGCAAATTTGGATCAGGTTTCTGCAATCTGAGCTATTAACTCTCACCTTGGATCTGCAAACATCTGAACACGTGCCTGATTCTGCCAACAGAAAGGGTTGAAATCAGTGAGCTAATTTACAGGTGTGAAATGTAAGGGCTCTTATTAGCACATTCGATACTTAAGTTTTCCTTTTGTCATCCCATCTTTTTGTTACACAAAATGTGTTCCATCTCCTTGCGTGATAAACCTATAAAGGTGCCTTTCAGAATAAAGAACTCATTTTGTGTAAATATTTGTGAAAGACGCACATAGCTCCTATAAAAGATTTAATTTTGCTGACACTTTTGTAGCTGAAGAGATGACTTCAAGATGTTTTTCATAATATCAATCTGTTTAAATAATGTTACTTGAACAGAAACACTTTTTTCTTTTTACTGCAGCAGGTGCTTTGGTTATGTTTTGGTACTTGAAACATCTGACATTAACCTAGAGTATTTTGTGTAATGGTGGCTAAATCACTGCTATCCATCATTTTCTAGTGATAATATTATGCACAGGCCTTTATCCTAGCTATTTAAGTGTCTGTCTGCATATTAAGAGCTTGCCTGCAAAGCATATGTGTGCATAAACAGCTGTTATAGTGCCTAGCTTTCTTGGTGATGTAATATGCTGAATATTGTATAGGAGATACTCACTGTAAAGAATTTATGTTCAGGTTTCCCCCACCCCAGCCATGATGACAATTTAAAAAATAAAAAATAAAAAAAGTTCATGGTCTGTGCATCACCTGAGCTCCTGCTAAACTTGTAGTTGAGTTGGAGGATGAGCTTTTTTTGTTCTGCAGCTGCATCACTGCCCTGCCTTCACTTTTAGTGTTTCGTGTTCTCTCTGATGACTTGAATTCTTCCATTAAACTTCTGGCAGCTCTTGTCTTGTGAAGGTTAGTTCCTTACGTCTCATAACTTTGTGTGTTGCTTGAACTGCCTCAGAGAAGCCCCTGAGGCATGGAAGCGTATGCTGGGCGTTGGTTACAAACCCCAGGTAAAAAGGGGCTTAGCTCCAGGGTAATTCCTCAGGGAAGTTCCTTTACAGAGGATTGCACATCCTGCTCCTCCTCAGGAGATTCCCCTTCTAGGGAAAAGCAGAACGGGTCCTGGTGGTGTCAGTTTAGAGAACTTGCCTCAAGGAAGGTCAGCAGTGAGGCGATCAGCGACTCTGATGCTCCTCTCATGTTGGTTCTGAAACCTCCCAGCGTGGTGGTGGCAGCTGAGATCTGTCAAAATGGATCATGGCAATTACTGGTGCTAACCTGAGCAATACCCTCCCGGCATGGAAAGCTGGCATTTCTAGCAGATGCTGCCTGGGTAGAGCCCTTTCCAGTTACTGTTAGGAGCTGACCACATGTGTGCACAGGTAGGTGCTCAGAGAGCAGCAAAGTTTGTTATTTAAACTATTTTTTCTTCAAATTAGGTCATCTGTGTGTACATTTGCAATCTATCCTTTTCCGTGAGCCCCCACAGGATTCCTAAGAATTAAACTGAGGGAATTCCACAGCACAAAGCATTCTTTTATATACATTTGTGCCTTTTATTTATATACATAAGCAGGGTATATGTTATAGTATTCCTGAAGTGGTCAAGTATTAATTTCAAGTTGTGAAGTGGTGGTCAAGTTCTACCATAAAATGAGCACATTCCTAGAAATAATATACCTCAAAGAATGTTATAGCCATATCTCTCTAACAAAATTATTCTTACCTGTTTTGTGAACTGCTGGTCTTCCTATATGGTCACATCTGTACTGTGAGTGCTGCACCCTGAATGGTACTTTACGCTGAATAACCTGTCTTCTTGCCCTCTCTGTATTACACAGGATTTTCTTTACCAGCCGTGTACTGAGTGACGCAGGGCACAGATAAGCCAGAAGCACTAGGATTTTGGATCAGACTCCCAAATACCCTTAGTCTGCCCCTCTTTGCTTTGGTGTCATTGCTTGCAGATTTCCACAGGTTGGTCTGGACAGAATGATGTTCAGTGGCTTGTGTGTCACGTAGCATGACCAGACAGGTTCTGTTGTGCAACTTTGCACCCTGTTATTAAGGAGTCCTTGTGCTTGATGCTGAGAGGACAGTTCGGAGGAAGGGGAATGTGGATGTACATCAGCTGCTCCTCCACAAGAGGCTCCTAAGTTCAGTTCCACCTGGAGCAAAGTTGCTCCAGGGCTTCAAAACCAGCAGTGACTTGGGGAGAGGGACTGTGTTAGCAGAGTGGAGCAGAAGGTCAAACAGGAAAAAGATGTGTTCTGAAGGGCAGTGCAGAGCCCTCCAAAGTGACAGTGTGACAACACAAGAGCTCCCAACCCTGTAGGAGTTCACTGTGATTTGGTGGTGATGAACTCAGCTTGGGGAGATCTGTGACAAGCTACTGAGGTCCAGGTACTTGTTTTGCATCCTGAGGGTTCCCTGCTATCTTTTGGGTGGCTGAGACTAAGCCTCTTCCTGTCCCCACTCTTATGCCTCTGAGCTCATTAAAATACATATATACATATAAAATATACATATACACTCTTCTCTAGTGTGCTCTGGGATGCATTCAGCCACATAAATGCAGGATGGTCTGGAGAGATTCAAAGTGTGAGGAGCTCATCTCTTTTTTATTTTTTTTTTGTTTACTTAGCAACAATAAAAGGTGAATCCCACAGAAAGGTGGGAGCTCGGCACCGCTCGGAGCGGCCAGCCAGGCGCCCTTTCGACTGCAGTCACTGGAGCAGGTGATTAGGTGCCCTGGACCTCTTGCTTTTTTTCCTATTTTTAAGCACAGCTCAGGCTGTGAAGTGTTTTTGCAGCTACACTGAGTATCAGGGGACCCATCTCTTGCTCACAGTGTCCTATGCACCTGTGTTGGGATGTGTCTCTGCTTGGTCATTCCGTAAATCCCTAGGGCTGGAATATCAATGGGAAGCAGCTGCTTGTGCTGAGGAGGTGACGTGGTGAGAGGGCCTTGCCTTGTCCTCCCCCAGCTGCACCAGCTTCTCTGCCTGCTCTGTGCCCATTCCTGGTAGCCATCTGAGCACAGGCTGACCAACCAATTCAGCTTGCTAGCCCAGCAGTACTGGCCTTTAGCTTTCTTTTTGTTCCCCCAGGTTTGTTTCCTTCCATTTTACCAAGCTGAATTGGGTTCCTGTATTGAGATCAGTGCCGGAGTTGAATATAGAAGAGCAGCAGTAGTGGGTGGTTGGGCAGAAAAAAATGGGGAGAGACCTCCCTGTCTGGCAGTGGCGAGCTGTTAACTCGGCCCATGCCAGTTCCCAAAGCTGTTCAGATGTGAGTAACCTAAAGCTTTTCTTTGGGGTCTCCAGACCCTGAGCAGGAGCCACGTGGAGGCTGTTACACCCGAGGAGAGGGTGTAATGGGGCAGCAGGTTGTATATTTGAGAGTGGGCCTGCTCAGGCTTTTTAAAAGAAATGAGCAGCAGCAGTTAGTTTGTTTTCAGCTTCCAAAGCATCCCAGACTCGCTCTGCTTCCATTTTGAGACGTCGTCCTCCCTTCTGATTCAGAGGCCTCCACGTCAGCGTCCCAGACCTCCGTGGCAGGCCGTTCCCTGCTGACTCGTCCGCATGAGCGTTGGTAGGAGGAACCTGCCCGTGTTGGTAGGAGGAACCTGCCCGTGTTGCCGGCGTAGGAAGCGGCCGCCCCTCGCGGGGGTTTGTGCCGTGTCACTCTCCCCGTGTCCCAGCAGCTGTTTGGCTGCTGTTATTTTTGGACACGAGGGATGTGTGTTGGTTGGAGGGAACCGAGTTAGCAGTCGCTCACGCTGGTGACTCAGCGGGAGGCTCTTGCGCTGGGGGATGCGTCTGCTGGCGCTGTGAGGAGAAAGCCGAGGGGAAAAGCAGGAGGAGCGTGTGAAGTGTTGGTCGTCCCTCCTAGGACAGTCCTGCCCGAGCTGGGTGTCCGTGTCCCTGGAAGGAAGCGGCAGCACGAGGGCTGCTTTGTCTTGGGAAAGGATGAAGCACTTCCTGTGCCTTGGCCTGCTTTTGTGCACTTACTGCTGGAGGGATGTAAGTGCATCCAAGAGCTGTGTGGGACCTCAGGGATTAACCCTTCCCTTTTGCCCCTTTTTTCACCGGTGTCTTGCAGAGCATAGTCATATACATTTTTTTTTTTTAAACTTTAATTCAAGAGAATCTCTGTGCTTCTGAAATCTCCTATTTTGTCCTTGAAGGGGAAATTCCTGGAAAATATTACACAGAGCGTACGCTGCTGTAGGATGCACCTGGCAGTACTTTAGGAGAACTGTAGCTTCCAGCAAGAGATGATGCTCATTCCTGAACCGTGTCCATTTATTTGTTCATTCTTATATGAACCAGCAGACGCTTATGTCTGAATTCTTTCTGTCTTGAATCTGGCCTACCGAAAGTGGGGGGCCACAGAACTCATTTTGAGTATCTGGAATGGGTCCCGTGTGGAAACTGGTCTCACAGAATGGAAAACATCACTCAATGATAGGTGGAGAACTGGTAAAATGCACTGTAGGTTCACTTTGTGAATTCCAGGTGTCTTTAATGCTCTGAAAACTTGTTAGTTGTGAGCAAGGAAGTACAGTGCATTTTTTGGCTGCTGGTGGGCACCAAGACCTCACTGAGCAGAGAAATCTGAGCTTACAGCAACCCATATGACTTAGAAATTATGAAAATGTTATCCAAGTGGATAACAAGTTCCTAGGTTTCAAGGGTGTGGAAAAACTGAAATGAGTGGCCTAAAGAAAAGGTCTTTGATTCACTGGGACCTGGATCATGCTGTTGGTCTGCTGATCCAAAATGATTCTCATTAGGTAAATAATCTGGAAAATATTCTAATTCCCTGACTAGTGGCAACTGGTGGAAACACCGAGAAAATCAGCTGCTGTGAACAGGAATCAGATGTTCGTGAAGAGGAAGATGGACCTGATGGATTTGATTGTTTTTGCTGTCATTGAGAACCTACTGTTGATCCGACAGGTCTGGGCCTTGTGAACGGAGGGGCTCGGGCCTCCCTGCTTCTGAGGGAAGTGTTTTGAACTACTTTCTGTGGCAAAACAAAATGGAAAAAAAGTTTAATTTTTAACCGTTTTTAAAAAATGTGCGTGTTTCTGAAGGTCCGACAAGAACTAGTTGAAGAGTATGAGCAAGTTAAGAGCATTGTCAGCACCTTAGAGAGTTTTAAAATGGAGAGACCTGCCGATATCCCTGTGTCCTGTCAAGATGAGCCTTTCCGAGATCCTGCTGTTTGGCCCCCTCCTGTTCCAGCTGAACACAGGTAACGAGAGGCTCGAGCAGGGTGGATGGAATGGAATTGGGTTGCCAGAAACTCATTCTCAATTATGAATGTATCTGTAATATGAAAATCACATTTCATTTATTCCATAACCATTTGCAGTAAGGTATAAATATAATTAATTGGAAGCAATTAATTAAATTACAGTTCGGATTCATTGCTGGAGTTCTGAAGAAAGTCCATCCTTTTTCCTGGCAGGAATGGTTAGACAAGTTTCAGGAACCAGGGTCTACCGAAGAACTAAAAGAGCTTCTGGTTCAGCAAAGAGCTTTATAGACTGTAGCCTTTGTCATGTGCAGACAGAAAACATTTTATTTCAGTTTATTTAACCGGTTGAATTCATTGATGGCTGGGAACCCAGCAGGGAGTTGGAACTGAAAAACCTTGGTGGACACAGAAGTTAGAAATTGCTCCCCAGCTGCTGAAAATGTGATCTTCGTTTATAATCATTCAGTCATTTGTGAAATGCTAATATTCACCCTAATGGAGTTGGACACTGGTTGTTGGAAGAAGGAGGTCAAATATAAAAAAACAAGAACAAAGTTTATCATGTCAATATTCTTCTAACTTTATAATAATTTTTTAAAAAACAGTGTGTGTGTATTCATGTAAGTAAGAAAAGAAAAGGAAATGAGATCTTTTTGGTTATCAGAAATGCCAAGATTAATGGTAAATTCACGTGCCCGAGACTATCAAAAAGACCGGTCTTCTCTTGTCAAAAAATATTAAAGGTGTAAGTATAAAATAATAGTAATGTTGTTCACTTCATTACTTTTCTGAGCGATATAAATGATTATCAAAATTTTTACTTTAACACTATGTGAAACGCACGGTGTGTTCATTCATGTATCTTTCTTAGAGATAAGGGCCCAATTAATCATTCCCATTCTCAACACAAATTTAAATCTAGTGAAGATAGGTAAGGAAAATTAGCAGCTGTTCTATGCTGTCATGTTTAATGAATATAATACATAAAGCAAAATAGAACACCTGTATTCAGGACTGCGAGTAAGTCGTATTCCAGGATATGTTTTTTTTTGTGATTAGCAAATTTTTAATTGCTGAGACCCAGAATCAGTAGAGGATTGACCAGGGAACACTGGATGTTGAATGACATCCCATCCATGTTTTTTGGGTCTGTATTTGAGGTTCCATCTCTAGAGAAGAAGATTGTGAGGCCTCATCTTACAAATAAATTCTGCATCCTCAGGCCAGTAGCAAGTTGTCTTAAGGATAGATAGTTGCAGTTTGGCTTTGTCTGTCTTTGTCTAGGCAATTTTTATGTTTTGAAATTTTCACAAAGGGCAGTGAAATCAGAAATAGGATGACTTTCTTTTCCCTCTTTACCCTTCCCGTGTTGGGGCCTGCCAAGGCTACTAACCAGCTTCTTGTCAGGAATGTCTTTTTTTTCTATAGAACTTGTGCACGTGAATGTAACTTAAAATATTTTTATAATCTAGGGAATTATTTTGAAGATTTTACCTAAATTAACTGACCTGAACTGAGCCTTTTTTATTACATGCATGTTTTTATAGGATTGTTTGGGAGTACTTATATAAAGGTAATGGGGATTTATTTATTTATTTATTTTTATCTGCTGAACTATTTTTACCTTTTTCCTTTGTAATTTTTGTTTATTTCTCTTTTGGGTGTCTGGCAGAAGCAAAAATGTTGCCGGATTCACAGTTTTAGGGAGTTAAGACTCAGGGACTCATTAGCTTTGGCAATAATTCACCAAGGAAGTTAACGCAGTACCAGTTCTTCCTTCCTAAAGCTACTCTTTGTTACGCTGTAGGTTTTCAGCATGTGTTCGCTGTGGTTTCTTGTTGCCAGGGCTCCACCTCAGATAAAACGTCCCAACCGAGAGGTGAAACCTTTGAGGAAGGAGTCCCCAGGGCTGCAGCCCCGCGGGCCCGCGGGCCGAGCGCACCCGGCGCCGCGAAGCGACAAGTCCGCAAGCAGCCGGGAAAGGGAATCTAGAGCTAGAGGGAGAGATGACAAGGTAAGAAGGGGGCCTGTGGGCGGGGGGAAGGAGCTAAAAAAGCTGGTGGCAAAGGAAAACATTCTTATTTTTAGTTACTCAATACAACAGTATAACAAGAGTCCTGTGGAAGAAAACTTGCTGCATGCCTCTAACGTCATGGACAAAGCACATTGTATGAGGAGATGTAGCTGTAATGACAGCAGGTCAAGCACAAGGGCTGAGATGTTTGCTTTCCCTTCATTGGAGAAGATGTTGTTGTTACAAAACCATAGTAGCTTGCTGCTGGGTATTTCTTTTGTCTCAACTAGGTCCTGGGCTTGAATCTAATATGTCAGTTTAAAAAAAGCGTAAAACTTCTTCTACACTTCCCTCCTTTATCTTTTTAATTCAGGTCTCTTGTAAAGATTTCCATGTAAAACATACATAACCGAGATCATTGCCCTCCTTTGGTTTAATCATTATGAACAGAATTCCACTGTGCTCTTGCTTGTCTAATGCCACAGTAAAAATCAGGTGTGCTTAAAAGTTTTAGGACAGTTATGTAAGCTCTGTAATATTGTGTGAGTGTGTACTAAATTACTTTAAATTATATATTTGAAAATTATGTAATATAGGTGTAGTGAACCTAAACTCTTAGCAACTTTATTTTTTTCTTTCTCTACAGAAGATATTTGTATTTATAATAATACTTAGGAAGATCTTTTTGGAAAGGTGCTGTAGAAATCAATGATGTGAATTGGACTAAGTTGGAAATTCTTATCCTTAGAGATATGTGAAAGAGAAGCAGTGCTGAGGTGAAAGAAAAGGAGGTTCTACCAGCCACTATCAAGTAGTGGTATCAAGAACAGTATTTAGGGAAGACTGCATTGTGACTGAAAAATGTTGATGTCTTTGTACGTAAGTTTTAATTTCTGAGAATCATTTTTAAATTTGACAATGGAGCCAGTGCCAGGAAGCCAAGTAGTCTGTGGTAGCAATGTTACAAATCCATAACGTACTGAAGCAGCTCTATTTCCTGACAAAGATATAAGAAGCCCCTTCCTTTTGGATCGACAGTATTATACAGATCTTGATAGATGAATGCCAAAATACTTGGGCCAGTTTTCCTTCAGATATCTTTGGTCAGAGCCTCTATGTTACAGCTTGTCTTTTTACAGTGCAGGAAGAACTCAAAGATAAACTTCTTTCTTCCCCCAAGATAATTTTTTTTTTCTATCCAGAAAAAAAAATATATATATTAAGGAATAATAACCCTCATTATCACAATTAGACTAGTTCAGGCACTTATTTAGCAGTGCCACTGAGTGACTGCGCAGGTCAAGTTTACTCATTCTAGAAATCTCTGCTTTAGATCAATGAGTTTTCAAATAACAAGCGTTCATCCTGCAAGCTATATATATATATATATATATATAAAAAACCTTGTGAAGAGCTGTGAAATAATTTACAGTTCTGTTAGTTACGTGGGGAACAGGTTTAATTCACCAGATGTGTTCGTGTAAGGCAGCCTCCAAAGTCTTCCCTCTAATGAGGATGAACTTGGCTCTCAGAGCTCTCTGGTTCTGAGCATTATAGGGCTTTACTGTAACGGGTCTACAGCATCATAACTTGTACAATATTTGTCTCTGAGAATAAAGCGATTAGTAACACCACTGTTTGCAGACAGAGGAAGTGTCATGAAGGTGCTTCATTTAATGTGGTGCATTTTAAATGCTCCCCTTATCTGCATAAATCCGTCACTAGGTGGCAGAAGGAAAATATCTACCAGTGTCTGCTCTTCATGAAACCCCCCTTTTGCTTCGTCTAGCTCCTTGGCAGTTATTTCACTTTCTTTGTCTGGTATGTATGCAAAACGCATGCCAGATTACAAATCCTCATGTGTTGTATAACGGTTTTGATAAGAAATCTATGATCTTCCCTTGAAGATAGTTTTGAATGAAAGAAGAAATAGCCAGAGGTAGGAAGTGAAAGAAGAAATAGGGAAGGATGGGAAGCCAAAGCGGTTGCTGCAACTTTCTGCACTTCATACAGGCATGAGAATAGGTTTAGTTTCCCTCTCAGGTTTTATCCTTTCTTACTTTGCAAGTGTTGACATTTTTCAGTTTCTGGAACTTCTAGGAGACGTTTACCGTTGTAGCCCAGTATGTCAGATCACAGGTTCAGCAGCTCTTTGTGCTCACCTGAAAGTAACAGGGAAAACTGTTGATGCTTGATACTAACTGGCTGCCTATCTATTTTCAATACAAAATGTTCTGGTGTGGATTTTGTTTTGGTTTGGTTTTTTTTCCTATATAGTTTTTAGGTTTGCATGCGTGGCTAGGATGACTTGTAAGGTAACATACCTATTGCAGTGTAGCAGCTTGTGTCCTTTACTGGTACAAAATACATATGTATTTGTGGTATTTTTCAAGATAAATATGGCTATAGTATTTGTATTTTAGAAATATTTTGCTTCCTTATGTGAGTGTGAAGCCTTCTTTCACCTTTCCTCCTTCCATAACCACGTGATCTTTTCATTCAAACCATAATCATCTAGGGATAAGTTTTGTCCTGACTCTGCAGTAAAGCATGGCATTTAAAGGAGCATTAAAATCTCCTTTTGTAGTGCTGTATCTTGAATAGAAACCATCGTGGATGGCATTTATCTGCTAAGTCCTCGTATTTACCTGTTCTTCCTTCTAAAGGCTTGCTTTCATGTGCTCTCTTCCTAGTTCTCATGTAAGTCTTCCAAAGGATAATTTTTGCCCCTGTTGAACGGTGAAAGAGGTAGTATGAATATTACACATGTGTCTTTTGGAAATAATAATAAATAACCTACTAAGAACTAGAGTTTTTTAGGAGTGTTCTTTAGATTATTTTAAATCCTCAATGGATGAGGAAGGTACATATTACAAAAGATATTAAATAGTAAAAGACTGTTCAGCCAGCCTCTACCATTGCTCCATGTCAATGGCAAATTGCATTGGGAGAGCCTGTGTTCAGAGGATGGTCTAAATGGCATGCAAAATCTTAGAACAAATTTAGAATGGAATCAATGTGAAAGACTTTGAACTTACCAGGAAAAGGAAAAAAGCAAATACGGTTTCTTAAACACAAGTATTGTTTGAATTAACACTTTTCTTTAGGGTTCTTGTGAATGTCTTGGAAAAAGAAATATGATCAAACTCATCTTCGTGGATTCAGTAAAATATGTATTAGGGTGCCACGTGGGAAGTAATTAAACCAGAGACTGTGTGGCATAGAAGAAGTGTGAGGTAGGGAAGGAGTTAGGCTGTAAGGGAATGTTCATGAGTGCTTAAAGAACAAGCATCAAACTGGCAGATTATTTTTGGAATTCCACAAGACCAGAGACTGACTTCTGTTTTACACCGAAATGGATGACCTGAGCACAAAATAACAGGAAAGTGCTAATTCAGTTTGCTGATGGCACCAAATTGGGAAGCTCTATCCCAACAGAGGACAATCAGACTGTTGTGCAAAAAGAGTTGGATGGCTCTGTGCTTGAGTAATGGAAATGGGATAATGTTCAGTCGTGCAGAGCAGAAGGTTTTGCATTTGGAGACTGTAACAAGAATTTTTGCTACAAGAAAGTTGGGAGATCAGCAGCTGAGAAAGAGAAAGATGCGGATGGATCAGCAGAAGTTGGATCCTGCTGAACTTTCATTTGGCACATCATCTTTTCCCTGAAGGTGATGGGAACGAGGAGCTGCTCAAGCGAAGAACAACCAGGTGCCGCCTTGGCTTTGGCAGCAAAGGACAGACCGTGTGTCTGACAGTGGCACTTAGTGTGTCTGTGTGTGTGGGGTGGGCAGGCCCTGCAGGAAGGGGAGATGTCTCCACAACCCAGTCCTGGGCACTGCAGCTGCCAGGATTATCCTGCATAACTGACCTCTTTCAGATTGACTCTTAAGACACCAATATGATACAGACATGAGAAGGAAAAGGAAGCTCCGGGTTGCATTTGTTGAGGTGTAAGCAGGAGAGAAAAGAAATACTGGTGCTATGGAGCAAGACCTGGTGAGAGGCAGCGGGAGTCTCTTCTGGGCCTTTAAACAGCCATGCTCAAGCAAGACGAGTTTGTGTAGGAGAAGGGAAAGGACAAAAAACATGAACAGGCACCTGGAGAGGTCGTGTTCCAAGAGTCTTATTTAATTTGATGAATGAAGGCAGAGCACATACGTGATATGGATACAACAGGGTGGTGAACACATGACAGAGGGACTGCTGAAACCAAAGGACAAATTTAATGTATTAATAGATTCATTTGGGAAATGAGGATTTATTCCAGTAGAGTAGTATGACTCAGCCCCTCTCCTGACGGAAAGCCCGGCAAATCTCTAAATGTGTTCAAGTGGGACCTTGGTCAGCCTAATGAAAGGTGATGCCAAGAGGCTGGGGCAGAATCACAGGATGGTTGAGATAGGAAGGGACCTCTAGAGATCACCCAGTCCAACCCCCTGCTCCAGCAGGGACACCCAGAGCACGGGGCACAGGGTGGCAGCCAGGCAGGTTTGGAAGATCTCCAGAGAAGGAGACTCCACAGCCTCCCTGGGCAGCCTCTTCCAGGGCTCTGGCACCCTCACAGGAAAGAAGTTCTTCCTCACCTGGAGATAGAACTGCCTGGGTTTCAACTTTTACCCATTCCTCCTTGTTCTGTCGCTGGCCACCACTGAGAAGAGTTCCTCGCTACATTCTCCCCTCAGGTATTTGTACAGGTTGATAAGATCAACCTTCTCTTCTCCAGGCAAGGAGCAGTCTCTCGGGCTGCAGGAGCAGCCTCTCGCTGCCCCTTATGCCTCTGGCTGTATGTGCATAGAGAGAAGCCATCAGAGGTGCCTTATTTAAGGCTGTTTTGGGGAGGCAATAGCAGAAAGAGAGCTGAGGGTTTGCGTCATGCTCGTGCATCACCAGGCTGTGTAGCTCAGTCCAGCAGCCTCCATCCAGGTGGTGCCTTTTCCCGGGTAGCTCTGCTCACTCTCCTGCTGCCCGAGGATGGCAGGTTGGACCCACCTGGTACCACCGATACTAATTTTATGATGTGTGGAAACTCCTGAATGTTCAAAATGCACCCTGACTGTCACTGCTTTTCAAAGCCCTGTTTCATCCTGGGGAAAAAATACCCAAACAATTTTTTTTAAGTGCACAAAAATGATTCCGTTAGGAAAACCAATTCATTGCAGATGGATAGGAGAGAAATGGGCAAAAAGGAAAGGCAGCAAATACCTATGATTTTGTTATGATCTTTTCTTTCTTTTTATGAGTTACGTTTGAATTCCATTTTCTCTCTTCTGAAATCTTCCAAACTCTATGGGATTTTTCTCTCAGTTTCCTTTTTTTGCACCAGGCCATTACATTTTTTGACATCAGCGTTTTGTCTAAACAGAACTCTCAGCTTAATTTCCATTGCAAAAACCGACCTGGGAATACTGCACAACTCCGAGTTCACTCGGAAGCAAGGAATAAAAACCGTAGGAAAATAAGCAATTTCCTCCCAGGCCTTGTAGAGTAACGACACCTGGGAAGGGTGCAGCATCCACCTCTGTGCGCTGTGAGCTTTTGTGTGCGTCTCCAGGTGCCTCGCAGCCCTCCGGTCCCCAGGCTGCTTTTGTTCATCCAGCTGGGATTCCTTCACTGGCTGCCGAGGGTCCTTAGGAGCCGTGTTGCGAGGCCCAGGGCTCAGCTAAGCCCAAGCAGCCGCTTTGCCAGGCCCGACCTGCACCGGGAGGGAAAGGACCTTCCCTCTGAAGTGTCGGCGCGGGACAGCGAGCCGTAATTCTTCAGAGGGAGTGGTCTTTCGGCCCCTTAGGAACCGTGGGCCGTTTGGGACCGAGGTGGGACTTGACTTGGTTGCTGAATGGGCCCCAGCGTGAGGCAGAAACTGCTGCAGTTCAGAGCAGCTTGGGTGACTGGGGACCTGCTTTAAGGCTTCTGGGGCATCCCTTACTTCTAACGGGTCATATTTATGTATTTTAACTGTGAGAGAGGCTGGATTGGCAGCAAGAGAAGGGAAATTAAGAGATTGCAGTTGAAGAGAGGAGAAGGTGCTGGATGGAAGCCCTTCACAGAATCTTCAAGGTTGGAAGGGACCTCTAGAGATCATCCAGTCCAACCCCCTGCTCCAGCAGGCACACCCAGAGCACGGGGCACAGGGTGGCAGCCAGGCGGGTTTGGAAGATCCCCAGAGAAGGAGACTCCACAGCCTCCCTGGGCAGCCTCTTCCAGGGCTCTGGCACCCTCACAGGAAAGAAGTTCCTTCTCACATGGAGATGGAACTGCCTGGGCTTCAACTTATGCCCATTTCCCCTTGTCCTGTCACTGGCCACCACTGAGAAGAGCTTGGCCCCTTCTTCCCTACATTCTTCTTTCATGAACTTATACATGTTAATCAGATCCCCTCTCAGCCTTCTCTTCTCCAAGCTGAACAGGCCCAGCTCACTCAGTCCAGGCCCAACTCACTCGGTCCTGTTCATGTCAAACAGTGGGAAAGAACCTTCTTCGTTTCCCTCCGTCAAAGGCCATGGGATGTACCAGCTTCCATATTCTCCCATGGTGATGATGGAGTCCCACTCGTGTAACCCTGGCAAGTGGTGTAGCAGACACCAGACATCCTCCTGCTCAAACCCAAATCCCCTTGGGATGCTCTCAACCTCAGCCCGGATTCCGGGCTGTGGGAAGCGGTGACACGGCCTGCGGTGCTGGGCTGCCTCTGCATTCAGAAGGGTGTCAGGAGTCACAACAGTGGTTTAACATCACTAAAGCCTCGTTTGCTAATTCAAAACAAACCAAGCAACCCACTAGGATGTTTAATAAGCTCTGGTGGGATTTTATCGCTGTGAGCTGCATCTGTGAAGAAAAAATTGTGCTGCTGTGGTGGAAACAACCAGAGATGTTTGGGGACTCTTTATGGAGCGCAGGGATGAAAGTGCTGCCTTTGCTGGTGCTGAGAGAGGCCAGAGCTGTGTGTAAAAACTTGGTACCTTTCTGTGCTTGCACCAGACAGTACTGCTATGTGCTACTGGGGAAGGATATCTTGAAGGAAAACTGTCCTTACCAGTCTGTGTAACTTTCACTTCTAGGGAAAGAAAATAACACAGGAAGGTGCTGGTGATGGGGAAATTCCAAAATTTGATGGAGCAGGTTACGACAAAGACTTGGTCGAAGCTCTTGAAAGGGACATTGTGTCAAGGAATCCAAGCATTCATTGGTATGAGGATTTTTTCCATTGAACTGGTTTTGGTGGTGTGGAGAAAGGGAGGAATGATCTTTCTCCTGACTCTTAAAATACGGAGCCATCATGGTCTTCTATACAGGAGTAAAACAAGGTCTTTTGGTTTTACCTGTTTATTAATTTAATTACAACTGGACTTTTGTTGCTAACTCGTATTATGGAACCATTCCAAACACTGCTGAAATGCAGTTCTCTGGAGTGTTCCAGAGAACTTTAAAGATACCACTCGGATGTCCACATTGTCCAAAACAAATTTGAATTAAGCAGCTCAGGGTAACTTGAGTTGAAAGTCATTTTTTCCCTACCTTTCATGAGTGGATTCAATTTTAGGTCACAAGATGGTTGAAGTACTCTCATGAGGCCTATACTGACACGCTAAAAATGCTATTGAAGGAAAAGGTTCTCTATTTTTCACTATTTAAAAGCAGAAGAAGTATTCTTGTACGGTAATATTATATAAATTTGTTTGCTTTGCACAGGGATGACATTGCAGATTTGGAAGAAGCCAAGAAATTATTAAGAGAAGCTGTTGTTCTTCCAATGTGGATGCCTGATTTTTTCAAAGGGATCAGAAGACCTTGGAAGGTGGGAATTTATTTGGTGTTTTGGTAATTGGCACGTTGTGGCAGGCCTGCTGTTGCAGTGTGTATGGATGTCTACATCAAAATGGTAAAAAGGCAAATGGGAGGGTTTGGGATTGTGCTTATGGAATCCTGCCATAGTGATTCATGCAAGATGTGCTGAAATAAACAGCTGGAAGCGTGTGCAGGATTTACAGTAAATAATAGTTCTCATGTTTGCTCAGTCTTTGCTCATTGATATCAATACTTTATATATAGTCAGCCTGTATGTATGAGCAAGCATATATTATATATTGATAGAAGCAGAAATGCTTATTGGAAAGCTCTTTTTTTGGGTTGTGAGGGCCTTCTTTACCACTTCACTGGAGAAAACAGTCTCTGCGTTGTTTTATTTTGCACATGCCAGCTGTCTCTTATGCAGTCTGCAAACTGTAGGCCGGAAGAGGCAAGGAAAATTCCACTCCCTGTTGGAAGGGGAAGAAAATGACATGGGAGAGTGCGCTACAAGTGAGGGAACTGTGAGGATGGAGACTGAGCTGGACTGGGTGGGGGGCCAGAGATCAGAGCTCAGTCTGGACCTTGCCCAGAGCTTAAAGGAAGGAGGGAAGCAGTTGCTGAGCGTTTCTGTGAACAGAAAATAAAGGTGTCTTGCTTTTGCTGTGGGATGGATTGGTCCTTGTTTTCAGAATAACTACTCACAGCATAAGGGCTTCCTGGCTACTGAGAAGGATTTAGGAATAAACTGAGGAAAAGAGACTCCTTGTTGCACATTGTCTGTCATTCTGACCTGGTGAAGTAATGACATGTGAGGGACACTGCATAAGTGAGTAGTTTCTGCAGTTTAATGGCCTGGTTCAGGAGCATGTGTCATTCCTTGTGTTAATAACACCCTGCCCTTTATTTTCCAGCTCGAGCCTTATAGTTCTTTTGCTTATACATGGGATTGGCCTTTAGGGCTGTCCGGCTGCAGCCGGAGCCGGTCCTGGACCCACATAATTACGGTTATTTACAGAACAAAGCCCTGCAGGTTCTGATGAGGGAAGGCTCGTCCCTGGGGCTCACCTAAAGAATGGAAGTTGGAATGGGTGGGAGCGGAGAGAGGCAGGATTCCCGCTGGAGGGAGGCTCCCGCTGGAGGCTCCGGCGAGTTCCAGGCAAGCAGAAGGAGCTGGGAGGCCAGGGCACCCCACAGGTCAAGCCACAAAGGTGTTTGGGGTTTAGACCTTCCTAGCCTGTGGCCAGCTACTCTGGGCTTGAGTTACTCTTAAGCTTAACCACACTCCCAGTGCAGACAGTAAATATCAGCAGACAAGAGTTTACAAAGAGGTCTTGGAGTCTTTTTGCTGGCTGAATCTATCTCCGTTTCCCCCAGGGAAAGAGGCTGCTCATCCAAACCCTCTTCCCAGGCTACAGCAGTCGCGTCCTAGCTGTCCTCCAAGGCCTGCAAGGGAACGAGGAGCTGCCGTGTTGCTCCTGAAGAGAGGCTGGGGGGGCCGCCTGTCCCCAGGGCACCTCGGTGGGCAGGCAGTGGCAGTGGCAGCGCTGAGGATTGAGGTCTCCTCCTCTGGGCATGGGATTGTGCTTCCCTACTGGCCTGGGTCACACCTGGAAAATAGTTTGCTGCAGACATAGAGTTAAAAAAAAAAAAACAAAAAAAAACAAAAAAAAACACTCTAAAGATTATTTCATGCCTTCAGTCTGAAATGCAGATTGGTTCCCGTAGAGTCTATGGAGAGCCTTCATTGTTAGCCTTTTTCCTGGTGACTTGTGAAGCTGTAACTCTCCTCAATTTATTTTTCACACAGAGCAGCGTGTATTTTCCCTATTGTTGACCTCTGACTGTGCTACAAGCATGAGGAGTTTTGAAGGGAAGGCTGTTTCTCGCGGTAATCAGTGTAGCAGCAGGCATTTGTTGAGCCTAGGCATTCAGGACAAGCATTCAGGGAAAAGGCAGCCAAATGTGCCTTTGGATGCTCAGTCTCTTGTGAGAACAGCTCCCCAGGCAGCCCTCGCAGCCTATTCCTGCTGCAGAGGCCGGTGCCTGGCACGAAGGAGCCGGCTCTCGTCCTGCCTCCACACGAGAGCTGCCTCCCTGCAGCCAGGCCTTGCAGCCAGGCCTTTCCCAGTGCCCGTGGGCTTCCTGAGCTGTATTTTGTGCCAGGAAGGCCTGGCTGCTTGCTGGGCTTCCCACTGCGCTGCCAGTGATTGCTACAACAACAAGCAGCAGTGCCTGCATCCGAACACTCGCTCCCTGCCGGGCCTTTCGGCTCCGTATGGGAGCAGTCTGGATTAGCAGGGCCTTAGAGCAAGAAGAAAGGAGGCTTTGTGTTCCTCAAGGATTTTAACTAGTGAGTAAGTGGCAGCCTCCTCGATTGCAAAGAGGAAAAAAGAATTTGATGGTATGTGTTTGTTTTTACAACCGCGCACATCTAGTTTTGCTGGGAATTCCAGTTTACCTTTTCTCTCTCTTTTTTAACTGGTGTTTCGATCTGCTTTATCCCCAGAGAGCTTCGCTTTGCTCTGGCTGCACCCCCAGTGTGGCTGCTGTGCACTTGGATGAAGCACATCCATAATGTCACCAGTGCCATGTGCGGGGTGGCACTCGGTTAAGAGCGACACGGGAGGTGCAAAGCACCGTGCAGCACTGAGCAGGACACCTAGCAGGAGGCAGAATCCGACCTTCCACAAAGATGGAAGCCTGAAGCAGCGCCAAAAAAAGGGCGATAGCTCCTGATGTCACCAGCTGCAAACAAGAGTTTGTGCAGGGTCAAGTGTGATTTGGATTGAGGGGAAGCTTATTTTGAACTATGGACTAAGCAAATTTAGAAACACATTTTGTGCTTGCTAGGCTACTATGGCAGGCTCTGCAGCAGCTCAAACCATAGCGTAGGTCTGAACGTTCCTGGGAGGGAAAAGCCTCCATTTACATTTTGTGTTTGTTGCCCTGGAGTTCAGGAAACCTTGTTCAGCCGGAGCGACACGGGAGCGTTAGCTCTGCCGAAGGAGAGCCGACATTTCTGACTTAATTTACCCATGAATGTCTGTGGAGCTTGCATCAGTAAAGTGTTAAATGGCAGGAAAGGTATTAAGTGTTAATGGAAACGGGAGCACTGAGGCTATTGCTTTTGAATAGTACATTTTTGAATAATTGTGTTCCCGGTTGATTTGTTTTTATAGATCTCTTCCATGTCATTCTTGGGGCTTTTTGAAGTAATTTTTTGTGAGGAAGAGATGAAACCTAATTTGCACTGTGGCTTGCGTTTAACGCGTATTTTATTGCTGTGGCATTTTATGTAAGATATTAATTGCAAAGCACATTATGATGTGCAATTCTAATTCCAGCTAATTTGATTACCCTTGCAGCACAGTGCAACTTTACTTCGGAGAACTCTCATTGGCATGTAATGAGGTTCTGCAGTCAAAGAAAAGCAAAGCTGCTTGAGAACCACATATTCATAGTGCTGTGTTCCAAACCACAGTGCCCTCTTCTAGTGCCCTATTCACTGCTGCAGGGTTGGAGAGATTACTCGGAAAGATAACTGTATTTGGAAATATATTCAAACTGTATTTGAAAATAATATCAAGAGTCACTTTTCTTCTGAGAATCAGCAGTAACCTCATGGCAGGAGCCCACATACTCAGGAGCTGGTGCAGCAGCTCACTTGAAAACTTCTATGTTTCAGTGTAATCCGGGCGATTAGCAGGTCTTAATGCTTAATCTTAATGAGGATGCTGAGGGCACTGTGTGGCTAGTGAGAAAACCTGCTTGCAGGGTAGTGGGTACGTGTGTGCTGCACTGGGAGCCATCTGGGCTCCTTGCCATAGACTCCTTCCCATAGACTTTCCCATAGACTACAAGGCCATGGGCAGAAGGACGTGCTGATGTGTCTGCCTGGCACTTAATGAGTGCAGTTGAGTTTTGTAGCTTAAAGTTTTTGAGGCATCACTGAGGGTTTTGTGGGGTTGAGCTGTAATCCACGTGAGCCACGGTTCCTCATCTGTCAAACAGAAAAAGCAGCCATGTTCTGGCACAGTGGTAGGGACACTGCTTCAGCCAGGAGGGGCTAAGGGTGCTAAGATGCAGTAATATGGCCTTAGAAGTTCTTAAATGGAGAGGCACTTCCATGCTGTTCTCATAAAACACGGTTCTTTTGTCTTCCACTGATGATAATTGTATTTTTAAGCATTTAAACAGATCTCAGAGACTATTAAGATCTACTGCAGCTGGTTGCAAACACAAATTTCTGCTTTTATCACTCATTACTTCTGTCTTTACCTTTCAGGGTGTGCTCATGGTTGGTCCTCCTGGCACTGGCAAAACCATGCTAGCAAAAGCTGTTGCTACTGAATGTGGCACAACGTTCTTCAACGTGTCTTCCTCTACTCTGACATCTAAGTACAGGGGAGAGTCTGAAAAGCTAGTCCGCCTCCTGTTTGAAATGGTAGGTCCTTGAGGATGGGGTCTCTGGATCACCAGGGGGAGAAGGGGCCTTTCTGCCCGTTCCCCAAAGCTCCAGCTCATGCTGGAGCTCCTTGCACTGATGCCCCTTGGCTAGGTAACAGTTTGCAGTCGTTCTCTTGATATGTTCTTGGTGATAAAGGAAGGAATGTTGCTCAGGATCACGTTTCCCAAGCTATAGATGGAATTGCAGCAGTTCCATGTAGAGCCATGAACTTGGCAAGGATTCAGTTCTCACTGTTTGGGATAAGAAACCCATAAAAGGAAGATTTGAAATTGGAGGAGTTGGGGAACTGTTATTCTAGAAGCAAAATAGATTTCAGTTCTGTGACTATTTTGGTGAGTGCAAAAGCTTCTCAGTGAATTATTGGGCGCTGCTCATCATGCGGGTATGTGAAGACATGTCATACAGACGTGTGCTGAGGGGTCCTTCACCTTTCCATGTTCTTCATTTAACTTCTCCCATAGACTCAGTGAAAAACAGTCTCTTCAGAGATTGGACGAGCTCCTTTCTTTTCTCTATGCTTTCCCAGGAAGAATGAGAATTTGGACATTAGAAACTGCCTATATTTTGATTGTGTTCCTTCTCTTCTTTGCAACATGAGTTGCTTAAGGAACACTGAAAAGTTGCTTAAGAAAAGGAAAGTTGCTTAAGAAAGGAACACTGAAAGACTTGTGACACATGGGGTACCATTTAAAGTGGTGCTTAAGCACTTAAGTACCTTTAAAGTGGTGCTTGAGCATATGCCAAACTGTTTGTCAAATCAACACTTTAAATTACTTTCCTGCAACAGGGAGAAGGGAGAAGAGAGATGCCGTTTTCTTTAGGTTTCTTTATTTCTTCACGTGGCTCGGTCCGGTTGTGGTCTCGTGCGGGCCTCTGCTTGCTGCTGCAGTCTTAATAATGCTGTTTTCATTTGAATGAAGGCAAGATTTTACGCTCCAACAACGATCTTCATTGATGAGATAGATTCCATCTGCAGCCGCAGAGGCACCTCGGACGAGCACGAGGCGAGTCGCAGAGTCAAGTCAGAGCTGCTTGTGCAGATGGATGGTAACTAGTGCCCAGATCTGCCTTCGGGATGGGGGGGATGCTGTTTCTTTCCAGGAGGGAACAGCGGAATTTGAGCAAGCTGAAAAATACCAGCTTTGTTTGCAGAGGAAAGATAAGATGGAGTTTGAGTAGTGCATTTTCAGAATGTTCAAAAGCAAATAAATGAAAATGCTATTCTGTTTTCTTTATTTTTTTTAATGAAGTGGAAAAGTTTCATTTCATTTTTAGGTTCATTTTTAGGAGAGAGCTGACGCGAGGAGAAGCGACTAGTGAACATTTGTGCGATTGAATTCAAGCCTTTGTTTCTGATGTAGTTTAAACAAATGTCATTCCCACAGTCTCCTGCGCAGGGTTGCCACTGGCAGACCTGATTTTGCCATAGCCTGTTGTGGCAGCTAATAGCACCCTGTTAAGCATACTCAGTACGTGTTGTGTGCAGGTGCACAGGGTGAGCAGCACTGTCTAAGGACCATTGGATGGTTCACTGGTTTGATAACTATCTCTGTGCTGTAGTTATCATGTAACCTCCATTTATAATGTCCTCAGATGTGCATGTTCATAGCACTGAACTCAGGACAGGCAACTTTTGTCCCCAGAAGATTATTTATTTGCAGCCTTTCTTGGGGGAGGCCAAGGAGTCGTTCCTGTTTCTTCTGTGGCCAAATTCAACAGAAGTAGCATTTTTGTTCTGCTATTGGTGGGACTAATAAGTACACATCACATACGACTGCATTATTAATACTGGCCAAAAGAGCCTTCCCTTGCCTGTGCAAAGGAGCCAGCTATCCCGTTTTCCGTGGCAATGGTGGTCCTGTCACTCCTATGCTAGGATACTTTTGGGAAGCACTGCCAGGCTTTGCTCAAGCTTCTGCAGGGTTTGTCCTGTGCTTTGCAAACCCCTCAATCTGGAAGCCTAGTGGGGTGAAATTTCTCTCAACTGTTTCCTTTCAGGGGTGGGTGGTGCTCTGGAAAATGATGACCCTTCCAAAATGGTGATGGTGTTAGCAGCTACAAATTTTCCCTGGGATATTGATGAAGCTCTCCGAAGGAGACTGGAGAAGAGGATTTATATCCCTCTGCCCACAGGTATGTTTGCTGTTTTCCTTTACAAGAGTCATTCCAAGACTAGCTTAAGGCTGTTCCAGGATTGCTGGGTTTGGAATGAATTTTGATGTTTCTGTGATGAAGGGTGAGTTTCAGGGGTTAATCATTTGGCTGGATCACTTTAAAGAGGGCGAGAGAAAAAGCAAATACTTGCTCGGGGGCTTGAAAACAAAGAGCTGCAGTTTTTCATTGCAAGCCCATTGATGGGTTCTCACATTCTGAAGGAGAGTTAGTTTTAATGAGCCTGGAATTATTTTAAATGTTTAACAGTCAGTCCTTGAGTGATCATCAAAGGCAGCCTTTGGACACATTGGGAAGTGCTGCAAATGCACTCCCTGCCCTTGCAGATGAACGCAGAGAAGTGGATCCATGAATTTTTCCCTGGCAGGCTTGGTTCCCTGTAAATCAGGGCTTGCTGGCCTTTCTGCCTGGGCTCGCAGTCACTCAGAGAGCAGCAGGCTCATCACTCTCCCGCCCTAAGACGTCTCAGCTTTCCTGCCTGTCATTTTATCTGTCCTATTAATTTTGAGATTCCTATCACTTGGAGTTTGCACCGCTTTGTTTCTGCCTGCTGCAGCGGCTGCCTCCCCTCCCTGCGTGAGCACTCGGGATAACGAGATGCGTGTTCCCGGTGACAGCAGTTGTGATTGAGCTTAGCAGGTATAAGGACACCGTAACAGTTCTGCAGCTTGTCTTTGCAGCTTACAGGCAGCTACAGCTCCTAACAGGAGCTCCTAACAGGATGCTTGTCTTTATGACCAATTAGCTTAAAATTCTATCCGTTTTTGCACTTGTTTCTAATTAAACAAGATTGGGGTTTGACACATTATATTATACCCTGGGCCACATCTCAAATGTGTTCTGTTCTATTTCAAGTCTTATTTTCTATTGCATTTATTCTGTACATGAGGACGTTGAGTTGTTCCATGAAAATGTAAATGATATGTATTGATAATTCCGCTGTGTAATTTGATGTGGCCAAATATTTTAATTGAAGAATTTTATGATATGCTATGTTCTGTATACACCTGCAAACAGTGGCATTTGGTGTGACTCTACATTCTTCAGTGTATCATTTCCAGAACAGTGTAAGGGCTTGCTGATCCTACCGGGAAAAGTTTAAGACAAATAAAAATGTTCTCCAGTAGAGAGGAGGCTCTGTGCAGGTTTGCCATGTGTATCCTGAGGTGCTCTGTAGATAATAAATCTCCATTTTATAGCCAGTGGCAGCTGTGTGTGACTGATAGCACTCTGTGTTACTGACAGCTCTGCAGAGCATTAAGAAAAGGCAGACTTAGACATGCTTGCTGTGGTTTTTTCCCCCTTTCTTTTTTATAATTAGGGTCGCTAATAAATAAAACATGAGTATGGATGTTTCTTTAAGACTTTTAGCTTTTCTTACTGCTGCTTTCTCTGTAGCTGTCCCTGTAAGTCATAAAAATTGCTCGCTGTGGAGATAAAGCTGCTGAGCTGGTGCACGCTGCCTTTGGTGCAAAAGCCAGCACAGCACTGAGCCCCTTGGCCCCCGTGCCCACAGTGACACCGAGGCCTGAGCTGTCACACGTGAGTTCCCTGCCACAGGCCTGGGCTGCTCTGTGCACGTGGGCACGTGCCCTCCAAAGGACAAGGGTTAACTGTGTGCACAGGTGTCCCTCTCCGTGTCTGGGTGTTACTAAGTGCATTTTGCACCTGCTTTTGCAAGGGGCATGTGAGACTGTTTGTACTGCAAGTGTGTTACTGTGTTTACTGTATTAATATATCCGCCTCCTGTCAGGCTTCAGCAGCTTTCTTGGCTCCAAATGGGTAAAGCACTTAGATGCTTGCTTAAAGTTCAGCCTGTTCTTAAGGGTTTTGTGTTGTCTACAGCTCTGTTAATGGAATCCTCTGTGTGTTTCTAATGAAGGTGTGTGAATAATACACAAGTTGAACAGCAAGTGAATCCAAAGGGTTCTGAGAAGAAGCTGAAGCAGGATTGTGCTTTTGTGCCCTTGGGAATTGTGTGCCCAAATGCTTTGTCACCTGTCACATAACAGAAGTTTTTAATGATGTATGACCTTTGAAAATGTCTCTAGGTTATACTGGTTAAAATGCGCTGCTTTACCCATATGCTTTGCCCTGCTCGTCTGCACACTTTACTGTGATTTATTATGGCACTTTTCTACATTAAACCCTTCTGTATTTTTAATTGAAAATCTAAGTTGTATTTTTTTTTCTTTTTCTTCAATGCTACTCTTTTAAGTCTCGAAACATTTATTTATGTTGTAGCAAAAGGGAGAGCAGAACTACTGAAGATCAACCTTCGGGAAGTAGAGCTGGATCCTGATATCAGCCTTGAAGAAATTGCTGAGAAAATTGAAGGCTATTCTGGTGCTGACATCACTAACGTTTGCAGGTATCTTGTTCACTTCAATTTTCAAATAAAGCTGCATGTGCAGCTTTATAACTGCATAAACGTGTTGCTTTAAGCCATAAAAGTTGAGGCTGTGCTGGCTGTGGCTGTGAGGGAGGCCCAGAACCATTTAGTGCCACCGTTCCTGTCATGTTGAGCAGTCTAATGCAGTCTCCACAGAAGATGTGGACTGAGTTTGCTCAAGTCTTAAGAGGGGGGAAAAAAAAAAAAAGGCAAATCTTACCTGTTACCATTGTCTGTATTTATTGCATGTTGCTTATCTAGCACAAAACTGGTTTGGATTTGCTTCTAATCCCATGGATTTAGGAGCTAGAGTTTCCTGGTACAAAGGAACTTCTCATAAGACCTTTCTTTGGGGCTTCCATATATTGTATGTTGAAACAGCACCAGTTGCAGCGGGGTTTTGATTTCTCTCTGATGCTTCTGGGTGCACAGGTGATGCAGACAGTGTCTGTAACAGAATTATTGGATTTACGCCTCCAGGAGGTTGTGTTAACCACAGACACTGTCCCAGGGATCAGATCCCCACTGCAGTAGTCTCATTCCCTGCTCCGTGGGAAATTCTGGCATGAAGAAAAGAATCAAACTTTCAGTTCCCGTTTACATGAGAAGTTGAGCCCGGTCTCAGATGCTTCTCCCCAGATGCTCCCCAAGTAGATGGACTTGCTGCAGCTCTCACTCTGGGGCAGCTTGTTGAGGGAAGCCGGGAGCCCAGGAATTCCACTGGTGTGGGTAGGAATTTGGGAATTGAAGTTTTAGTTTCCCTCACATAGCACAGCGTGGTCTAGATGAGAACCCAAAGCACAAGAGAGGCTGTTCCCAGGGTGACTTTGTAAACTCCATAGTGCCTGTGCCAGCAGCCAAGGGCTCAGCCTCAACCCACTGTGGGGAGCCCAGAATGTGAGGAGAGGAGAAGGCTGCAGTGCCACGAGCAGAGAGGAGAAAGGGAAGGGAAGAGAGGGGAGCTGTTGCTGGCTCCCCTAGTGAGCTACGTGGTGCAGAGAGGGCCAGAATCTAAGGGGCAGAGGGGAGATGCAAAATTCAGACTACTTGAGAAAAAGAAAATCTGAGCACAGTTCCCCTCCCACCTTGCCCTTTCCCACGCTGAAGACACAAGATTTCTTCTCTATGAATCATTGTAAAAGGCTTTCAGTTTTATAGTTTTAATTATCTCTGCACATTTACCATATGGTTAAATGGGTTTTGGTACCGACGCGTTCATTACGTTGAATTAATGTAGTGGTCGGGGAATGGGGAAGCTAAGAACGATGGGATCCACACACCTTCTGTGGTAAATAACTGCTTTTGTAAGTGTTCCTGCCAGTGGTTTCTAGCACAGAACCACAGACTGGCTGAGGTGGGAAGGGACCCCTAGGGATCACCCAGTCCAACCCCCTGCTCCAGCAGGGACACCCAGAGCACGGGGCCAGGCGGGTTTGGAAGATCTCCAGAGCAGGAGACTCCACAGCCTCCCTGGGCAGCCTGTTCCAGGGCTCTGGCACCAAGAAAGCGAATGCAAAAGCAAGAGAACGCAATGAGAACTCCCAAGCTCACAGCACAAGTTACAGCTCCCCCACGTTGTCCTGTTTGCACTGTCCATTTGCAGGGATGCCTCCTTGATGGCCATGAGGCGCCGCATCAACGGTTTAGCCCCGGAAGAGATCCGCGCCCTCTCCAAAGAGGAACTCCAGATGCCGGTGACCAAGGGGGACTTTGAGCTGGCCCTGAAGAAAATCTCCAAATCGGTTTCTGCGGCAGACTTGGAGAAGTATGAAAAATGGATGGCAGAGTTCGGGTCTGCTTAACCTCAGTGACAGCTCTCTCTTGCTGGACTTTTTAATGGTTTTTGTTGTTTTCACTTGTAAAATGAGTTGGAAATCCTTTTAGAGGTTCAAGGAAAGGTCTGCCTCTTTTCCCCCTCCCCTTCTTCCACCCATGTTCTGGTGACAAGATCTCATTTTAAGCCCCATTCGCATTTAAAGGGAATGAACACAGTAACAAACATATTATAAGTGATATTTAATGTCTGAAGAGTTAAACTGGACAAACAGGAAGGGAAAAAAATATACTTTTGAGGATAATCTGTTACTTGTCTGGTGAAGAGGAGTGTTTCTTGTCTCCAGTAGGGATCTTTCATGGCTGAAATCAATAGATCTGCCACGGGGCTGTGAGTACAGAGGCGCTAACAAGGGCTCCCTGTTCCCCCCGTCTTAAGAGCCGCATCTCAGCGGAGCTGCTGACTCTGCCTGCCTTGAATGTGGCATCGAAATTGCTGTTCTCTCCTGTGGGTCTCTTTGCTCCAGTGTTCAGAGCAAAGTGTGTGGATAAATTAGCATTGCAGGAGGAAGGAAGGATTGGCCTTCGTTAGGACGTGGGCTCAGCTCTGCTCTCTTGTGCACCCAGGGACACTGATGTCCCTTTGGACTGGACTGGTGCTGCCTGTGGCTGTTCCTGTTGGAAACGAGAGGAAAAGCTAAAGGGCCTTGTGGGCTTTTAGTCCAGTTTATGCCTGAGCTCTAAGCGTAGTTCATCCCATAGGCACTTTGACTTAAGTTACACCTTGCACTTTTATGCTTGTGTATCATCCAACTAGACTTTGTGCTTTCTAGATGTTATTATTATTATTTAAGTACCAGGAATTTAATAAAGTAAAAACACTAATATTAGGGCTGTCCTTAAAAGAGATGGCTGTGGGCTTCCACTTCCAATTAGGCATGAACTCTTTCCTAACTGTCCTAGGCAATGGAATTTGCGTTTGTTTATGTTGTAGAAGTGTTTACATTTGTTTTTTTTTTATGAAGGTTTCATAAAAATGTCTAAGTGTGTAACTCCTTTTTGGAAAATGATCTCTGTGACCTTGTTTCTGTTCTTACCTGCTTCTTCCCCTCCCAGCCCTAAGCAGAAGCTCAAGTGTGGGGCCGAGACGGGTCGGTGAAACCTAGGAGGGTGCGAGAGCCCTTCTGGGCCCCCGGCTGTGTCCCTGACATGCAGGGGCTTCTCCTGCTAGGAAGGAGAACAAAAAGGCAGGTTTATGGAGAAATACCCACCCTCTGAAGCTGGCGGTGATTTCCTGGGCATCTTGGCGACGTGGAGGGGCCCTGCAGGGATATTCTGCCCTGGGGCTCTGTGGAGACCTCTGGTGACGGAGCCGCTGTGGCAGAGGGGCCTGGGACCCAGATGTCTCTCACCAGGTAAGGTCTCCAGGTCCGTCCCCTGCTCCTGCACGGGGACAGGTCCTTCTGCTGCTCCTCTTTGCTAGTTCTTGGGGCTTGCACATCACGTCAGTGGCTCGTCACGCCGATCTGAGAACCTTTGGGGCGTGACACGTGTGAGCTGCTGAGGTAAACGCAGCTCTAGTGCGTCTTCCGTTCAGCTGTCAGGGTGTAAACGTGACAGCGTGCAGCGTCTGTCTGGATGGGCTGCGTTTGGGATTGTTTTCTGCCTGTCAGTATTTTTATTTTTTCTTTTTATATGAAGAACACAGCTTGGGTTGATCCTGTCGCTTTGTAGGTTCTGCCCCAACACGCGTGGAGAAGCGTCAGGGAGATTAATATCGTCATGGAAATTCTGTCAGTCTTTTCTCTGGCGTGAAGCTCAGCTGGGACGTGTTTCCATGTGGCACTCCGGAAAAATACCTGTGGGGCTTGGCTGTGACACAGCTGCTGTTGATACTTTTCTGAAGAACAGAGTGTCTCTGCTCGCCAGGATTAGGCCCCGTTAGACTCAAGGACGGCGGGGTTAGCACAGGAAGATTGTCGACTTTGGCCATTTTCAGCTTTGCGGGGAATAAAAGCTCCAGCTCCTCCTTTCCTGGCCAGCTGCTGTAACTTGGTGCAGGGGAAGCCTCGGGTTCCCTCACAGCTGTCTGGGGGACTGAGTGGAGCGGGGCTCTCTGCACTGGGAGATGAGCGAGCAGAGGCTGTGCTGACCCCTTACAGTTGGGTAAATGCATCCAAGAGCTGGTCCGTGCATCCCAGGAATTAACTAGACCTTTATAAAGGGAAAGCTTCACAGCCATTGCCACCGTTGTCCTTTTCTCCCTATGAAGGCTGCAGGCTACAGCTCATAGGTTTTTGGTTTCACTGCAGTAGGAATCAGCAAAACTGAGAGATTCCTGTGTGAGTGATGCTCGAGTAGCAGCTCGCTGCTCTCAGAGCAATCCTAGGGTGCACAGTGCAGCCTGTGGCGGGCCCGGGCCGGGGGTCCCGTGTGGGGGGCCCAGGCCGGGGGTCCCGTGTGGGGGGCCCGGGAGCAGAGCTGGGCTTCAGCAGCCTCCTCGTGTGCACCCTGCCAACAGCCCCACACATCAGAGCAGAGCCACAATGCAGCTCCTTGGCTCGCCGAGCACCCTTCTGCCTTCCAGTGCTCAACCACCCCTGGCACGGCAGCGGAGCTGGCCGCTCGGTCGCGGGGACGCTGCAGCCCTTCGCTGCAAGGGTGGCGAGCTCTGCTGATCTCTGCCTGAAGAGATCAGGGGCTTTGTGCATCGCCCTGTGCACGCTCTGCTGCTGCGTCCAGGCCTGTGTCTGTGGGTGCTCCTGGGCCCATGGCCGGCCCTCCATGGGGTGACGACGCTCCCTGCCCTGCTGAGACTGTTCAGGGTCAGCAGCGACCAGGGCAGCAGGGCTGGGCTACCACCAGGAGCAGCTGGAGGCCCCCAGACCAGGCTTGGAGGTCAGCGAGCCCCACACGTCCCGTTCATGTCCCTCTGGGGCAAGCCCTGGTTTGGGGCGGTTGGATCGTCAGAGTGCAGCGTTCTGACACGTCACAGCCTGCTGCCACCACGTGTTTACTCTATGCATGTGTGTATTAAAACATATATGTATATGTCTGTATATATATATATATATATATATATATAGTACATGCAGACCAGCTGTTCGGTATGTGGTGCTTCAATAGTTTACACCTAAGTTACACTAAAGCTTAGTCTAAGGCCGCGTTTTGTTATCCTTTGTAAACACTCTCTTGGGTGGCACTGTAGATTTTTGTACAACAAGCAAATGTGTTTGTGTGAAGTAATAAATGTACGTGCAGAGCCTTGGTCTCTCCTTGAGCCTGTGAGTGCTTTTCTCGTGCCTCTCCCCAGAGGCAGCCGCTCGGTGCAGATGTTTCCCGTGTGTCACAGGGACGCTGCATTCAGCAAAGTCCTTGGCAGCAAACAGATTTTTTTTTCCCAAAAAAAAAAAAGGTTTTTTTTTTTTTGATAAAAACAGACCCCAAAGTTTGGGTCTATTTTTTTCAGGGGGAGCCTTGCAAGGCAAGCCTCTCAACTGGCCTTGCCTTGCTGTAAATGACCACGCAGTGAATGTGCCAGTGCCCAGCGCTTAGAAGGAGGCTGGAGGAGACAGAGCGGAGGCTCCAGCAGCTGGTCCCCGTTAGCACCTGATTCAGACCTCCCAGAGCTGGGCAGCTTCCATGACTTGGCCCTGGGCTCAGCACGGTCAGGAAGCTGCATCATCAGCTGCTTGCTGACCAGGAGCCTTTCAAGAGCAAAATTTGTGTTAGGAGAGAGGTTTCAACGTTGGAAAGAGAAGCCAAGCCTCTCGTGAGGGAGTTTTTGGTTGGATTTTCTCACTCCCTTATGAAAGTATGTGCAGTTTCCAGTGTTTCATAATGCCTCCGACATGAAAGAAAGGAAATTGCTGATCAAGGGATTTCGGGGAAGGTCAGATTTTTGCATAGGAAGTTCAGCTAAATCCAGTTTAAAAGGCACTACAAAGTACTAAAGGTAGCCTGGTCTGTTTTGGTCGTGGGGAAGATAAAAGGGTTCGTGTGTAGGGCAAGGAGCCCCTCCACCAGGCAAGCAAGGACTTACTCTACAACCTGGATGTGGGGAGGAGAAAGCGGCAGAGGAAACAGTGAGAAAATGTCTGTTTTTGGAATGAACTCTTCCCAATCATTGAGGGATTATTTTTTCCTGGTCTTTTAATTACAGTGAAGGTGTGATGAGAATGCCAGTCCTGCTGTGGTGCTGGGATGAAGCTGGAGAAGAGGGAGCCACGCGCTGGCGTTCGCAGGGAGGAGCGCGTTGGGTCCGCGCCGGTCCAACCTGCTGCCAGGCCCGGGTCGTGCATCACGTGTGGCTGCCTTGCTGCAGCTTTGTGCAAAATCCCCTAAAATAGACAAGAATATTGACAGAGATGAGTTTCTACCACCAGGTTAAAGCTGTGTCGCTCCCATCTGCGAGCAGCCCCTGGTGCAAGTTGTTCAGCTGCTGTAAGGGAAGCTCTCCTAGAAGCAAGAGTTTTGCAAACTGGGCTTTGGAAAGCAAGAGATGTAGAAGAAGAATTGCTTAAATCACTTGATATCCAAGATGTTAAGAGAAGGTGGAGTTGCAATTCCTGCTTCCTGTCCCTTTGCTGGTGGTCTAGCCGCTACGGTGACGGGTTATTCCTTCTGGTTCTGATTTGGGTTGAAATATTCCCTGCTGTCTCGGTCTCGGATGAGCTGTCCTGCAGAGCCCTCTCAGGCTTAAATTGCAAACAGAAAGGAGAACCTGAACTGAGACTACAACCTGCAATATATGCTTGGAAGAATGATCTCAAAAAGTTTAAGGGACTACAATTAACTTGTAAAAAATCGGAGTTTTGCACGGTGGGTCGTGTGACGTCTCGCTGAACGGGTAGGTTGCAGGAGCCCTGCGAGCTCCTCCTTGCCAAGAAAAGGTCGCTGGGCTGGTGAAGGTGAGAGGAGAAGCCTTGAATACGGATCGGGCTGTCAGGAGCAGCTGCCATAGCAACTCCACACAGGCTTTATAAATACCACCAAAACGCAGCAGGAATAACCTTGAGGAGCCGCTCGCCGCGCGTGCTGGTGCCAGCGGCGTCTCTGCATCCCTGCTCGAGCTGAGAACGTGCGTGACGACGTGGAAGCAGCCTGGTGGGTAGGGGGCCAGCGGCAGCCGCTGCTGACAGGTTTCCTCAGCCGGCCTCGCTCCTCAAAACCGTGCCAGGCCCCAGGGCAGCTTCGTTAAGGATTAAGTTGTTAAGGGTGCTATGGGAGACGCCTGTATACTGCTCCATGCTTGACTCCCTGGTAGGTCGGATTCCATCTTTAAATGCCTTTTAACTTGTGGAGCTGCTGGAGTGCTTCTTCCAAGGATACAGGAAGCCTGTGTTAATAGTGAGGCTTTCCGACCCCGCAGGCCCCAGGGCTCTGTTCTGCTCTGTGCTACTCATGGATGGTCTCGGCACTGCTGGAAGGGCGGGAAGGGAGGAAGAGGAGAAGCGACTGCCCGCGGTCACGTGGCTAGTGGCAGAGGCAAAACCAGAGGCAAAACCAGCAGATGTGGAGCTGCTGGAGAGAGTCCAGCGCAGGGCTACCAGGATGATCAGGGGCCTGGAACATCTGCCCTATGAGCAAAGGCTGAGAGAGCTGGGCCTGTTCAGCCTGGAGAAGAGGAGGCTGAGGGGGGACCTGATCAGCGTGTATAAATACCTCAAGGGAGGCAGTGAGGAGGAGGGGGCGGCCTCTTTTCAGTGGTGGCCAGTGATAGGACTAGAGGAAACGGCCACAAGCTGAGGCACCAAAAGTTCCACAGGAACTTAAGGAAACACTTTTTGACAGTGAGGGTGCCAGAGCCCTGGCACAGGCTGCCCAGAGAGGTTGTGGAGTCTCCTTCTCTGGAGATCTTTAAACCCCGTTTGGATGCAGCCCTGTGCCACGTGCTCTGGGTGACCCTGCGTGTGCAGGGGGGTTGGACTAGGTGACCTCTGAGGTCCCTTCCAACCTTCGGCATTCTATGATTCTGTGATCCCCCTGACTCCATGTCTGATCCTAAAGGATCTAGTGTTTTCAGTTGCTTTGGATTTGCAAACCTCTGATAGAACTAAATCCTGTATGTTTGTTTTTTTCTCAAATACTTCTACAGGCCCTTAAAAGTAGCTCGTGGTGCGCCTAGGGGCAGCAGATGACAGTTTGGAAGTCACTGGTCCATGCCACCCTAAGCTTGCCTGCGTTTCTTACGGGAGGGAGCATATAATGGATGCTGTTGATTTTATTTTCTCTTGTTAGTTGATTCAAAAGGACGAAGCCGAGTGAACGTGAGGTGCTTTGGGGAGCTCAGTTACAGCGTGCCTTTTTTTCCTCTTTGTACAGATTAGCATCTCATCAACATATGATACAACTGTGTAAAATAAACCTTTGTCATTCCCTAAGTTATGCACGTGAGGAAAGGCCCCCGCACCTCCATTCCCTGCTGTGTCCTGAGACATTCCCGCTGCCACGCAGCAGCACCGGCCCCCATCCGTCCTTGTCCTGGAGCCAAGCACTGGGTCCCCCATCCTGCTCCAGCAGCTCCCACCAGCTCCAACCCCGGCAGCGCCATGGAGCCGCCCTTGCTCTGTGCTAGGAATTACTGAAAGCCGGGAATGCGGCCCAGCCCTGCCTGCTGAGGCAAGCAGTGCCCCAGCGGGATGCGATCCCAAGCGGCTCGTGCGGCAGCCACCGGCTTCCGCTGGGAATGCGCTCGGAAAAGCCGGCAGCAGCGCGGCCGGGTGCAACATCCTTGGCCACCCATCCCGCCGGGAAGCGGCCCAAGGGAGGGACGGCAGCAGGAGGCTGGCAGGAAACCTACTGAAAACCAAACCAAAGGAGCCAAGGAAAACTGGCTGGGTTTGAAGATCCCACCTGGGGCCAGGACGCAGTGAGCGAGGTGGCCGTTCCCAGCCCCGCGATACGTCCAGGTCTCTTGTGCTTTGGCACGAAGTTTAACTTTCTAATCTGAATCTGTCTGTTCTCGATTTGTACCCAGCTGATCTCATGCTAACAGCCTGCTCTATATCTTCTAACTCTCTGATATTTATCCTACATCCTGGAATGTATTTATAGAGGCATTATATAAAACAATACTTTGTGCTTTGTTACTATACAATCTCCTTTAGGCTTTTTAGTAGGACAATCCTCTTCAGCGATCTTTCCTTCCACCTGCACCTGCATGTTTCTTTTCTTTTTAATACCAACCAGCAGAACTGTACACAGTTTCTCCATAATCCCCACATGGCAAGTACCCAAAAAGGCAAGGGCAAAAGAAATCACTGTCCCAGTGTGCTGTTATGCTCAAGCAAATAAACTGAGCATTTGGTTGTACAACCCATAGGAGGAGGGGAGACTCAGATATATTTTTGCTGAACAGCACCTGGAACTCACTAAGGGGCCTGGGGTGGCTGCAGGCAGCAGGATGCACGGAGCAAACGCGGAGCTCTCCAAGGGAAGAGACACGATTTGGAAATTGTGTTTGCAGGGGAAACGGGAAGGTGTATGCACACAAGGCTTGAAACAGTGCTGTTTGCTGGGAATTTTTGGATGCTGCCCTGAAAAAAAAAAAAAAAAGGAAGATTTGAGACCTGCTAGTAAATTCCGTAGACTGCACAACCATGAGGAATCAGCAATCAGTGTGAGTGCAGAGCGCTGGGATGGACTGGATCATCCTCCTTCCTCCTTTCCATGTCTCCTAACTCTCTCCCAGGTGTGATCACAGAGCCCGGCCGGGACTGGGTTATCCCAGCGCTTGCACTCAGCTCCTCGCTGGCACAAGCACCAAATCTCTGTGTGCAGGAGCCCGGATTTGTACCACTCTGTGCCCTTCCTGGAGCTGCCCAGAAGCAAAACCCCGCTGCAGCCTCTGTGAGGGAGCACTAAAGCCTTTGGCACAACGTGTGGCACCGTCCTGCAGTCTCGGTCTGCAGAAATCCCTTGAAAGAAGTTACCAACACTGCGCTTGTTTTATATCCCATGCACCTTGGCACAAAACAGCTCCTCTCCAAGTGACATGCAGCTCCCCATCAGCCTGTTGTTCGCTTCCTCTGTGGCATTCCCACCTTCAGTCCTCCCAGAACATTTCATCTCGGATTAGCACCAGACTTGCAGCTCCCCAGGCTTCCTCTGCCCCACTAGCCAAGGTGCCCTTACCTGTCTTTAAAGTAGTTCCCTCACCCCTGACAAACCTGAGGGCATGATGTTTTCTGAAGGTACATGATGAAGCTACAAATGCACGTACATTTAGACACACGAGCCTAGAAGGTCTCCAAGAGGCCACTGCAGAGCCTTGCTGAGGAGCAGTGGTGGACAGGGAGGATGGAGAGTCCAAGCAAGGGCAGCTCTGCAGCATCCCCATCCCTGAGATCCTTCCTGGCCTGCTTTTCTCTCAGTATCTCCATGAATGAATTTGGAAGGTGGCAATGATGATGCAGAGTGGGGAAGCAGAAAGGCATCAACTGAACCTGTTCTTCATGATGATCACAAAGCATGAGCTTTGCTCTTGCAGACTGAGGTCCGCAGCCTTGGTCTCTTTTAGTGGGGGACCTTATTAGCGGTCTGGGTTAACAGACACGGCTCCAAAGGAAGGGCAGATGGGACTGCTCACCTTGGTGGTGGCAATGGTCACCAAGCGTTGCCCTAAGGGCTGGTGTGAGAGAACCCCTGTTTCCTGCAGGGGTTTCTGTTTCTTAGGTTGTTTCTTTTTCTCTCTTTTTCTCAACTTAACTCAACTTTCACAATGATAACTGCAAGTCAATGGTCAGACCGAGGGGAACTCCGGGCCTTCTGGAGGGTGCAGAAGGCACTCAGGCCTCACATGGGAAATCCAGGAGCGACAAACACAAGATCACATGCACCCTCCCTTCACTGAAGACAGATATATTTTGGTGAAAAGCAACCAGAAATACTACTATGCAAAACAAACAAATAAATAAATAAATAAAAAGCCGTTTAGATTGAGTTTGGTCAACAGATTCCCTTCGTATCTGGTGGTGTTTGTTACATAAAAGGTGGGAAGAAACTACCATAATTCTGTTCGGCAGGGGCAGGAACATCTTTGTGGTTTTTCAGTTGAGCTGCTCTGCTGGGACTGCTCTTCAGCAGGTGCCAGGCACTGGTCTAGGCTTCCACAGCTTAGCTCCAAAGTCAACCTCTTAGCAGCAACCAAAGCAACTGCATATCAAAGACTTCTCAACTAGTTGTATTTTAAGTTAATCTCCAAATTTGTCATGATGTAGTTCTCCTCTGGAGACTGTTTAATCCCCTCCTTGTTTTCTACAAAGCTCCTGTGTTTAGCCTCCCCTAAACCAAGGTTAGCCCTGAGACCAGCACACTTCAGGCTGGTCTCAGGCTGTTGACGGTGTGGAAACACCAAGGCTGTGCACCCTCTTCCTGGCTTGGGAACTGTAGATCCTAGTGCTTATGGAGTAGGATCTGCCAGAAAACAGCACAGAATGGATTCCTTAGCAGAAGAAAGAAAGGCATGAGAAATCTGGGAGCTAAGCATGGATCCCAAGGAAGGTTGAACATCTAGCACTGACTATTCTTGTACATGTATTTCCTTGCATCATTATTATGACATCCTTCCCCTGGACATGGATACCAAAACACAGTTGTCTTTCCTGAGGGTCACTCATGCCTGGCAGTTGCTAAATGTATCCGCTGTGGAAATGTGTTGGGAAGTCGGAAGATTGATAGCCTGGATTACACCATGTCTCTGATTCCCAACCATGTAATATCGGCATGGTCCTGCTGGGGTCAGTGTCTCTCTAACAAACCCCTGCACTTCAGTGACCAGGTCAGGAGACATGATAAGAGATGGACATTGCTCCACGTCTGCATCTCCTTGACAAAACTTGCTAGCAACTTGAGTCTCAGGAGTGAAGGCAGAGTCTGAAAGAGGTTCTTTCTTTGAGCTGAACTTTATTTTGTAAGTCTATGCTGCATGGCTTCCTTCCTTCTTCTTCCTTCCTTCCTTCCTTCCTTCCTTCCTTCCTTCCTTCCTTCCTTCCTTCCTTCCTTCCTTCCTTCCTTCCTTCCTTCCTTCCTTCCTTCCTT
>NW_020455888.1:2561519-2625217 GCF_003342845.1 Nothoprocta perdicaria | reverse complement strand
TTCCTTTTCCTTCCTTATTTTCCTGCTTGATGCACAACTTTTGGCTCCTTCCTCTCCAGTTGTGGAGTTCTGGAAGGATGTCTGCAAGCTGTGCTGGTGCTCCAACCAGCATAAAAATCACTTGGTTCATGTCTTATTGTTCTGCCTCTAAAGGGGACAAAGATTCAGGAGAGGAGATGCACTGCGTGATGCACTTGAGGTGGTGCATGAAAACTGCCCCATCTCCCTCATCCTATGAAGCTCGTTTCCACACAGACCTACAGCTAACCCTGCAGAGGGCTGTGGGTGCTCCTGGAGAAGGCAGGTGGAAACTCTGTTATTTGCACCAAAATGAGCATGATGGCTGCTCCAGAAGTGGTCTGCACTCTGGGGCAACAGATTCACAGTTTGTGTGTCTTCGTACGGTGGTTAAGCCGTGGATTCTCATAGACAGTGGGTTTTGCTGGTACACCGTAGATCCAATCCCTAGATTTGGGCTATGGAAGGATTCGGCTCCCTCACCTTGCCCTTGCTCAGATGACTTGGTTGGGATCTGGTGTGTTATCCCAGAAATCCCCCTCTGCTGTAGCGGACTCACTGTCTCCTTCATTAAATCTTGGTCTCTTGCTGGAGGTTTGAAGGTCATTCCCAAGGGTGCTGGACATTTTGGGGCCTGTGATAGGGCATGGTCTGTCCTCCTGAGCTAAATGTTTATTGCCTGGGCTGCCTGCTCCCACCTGTCTGGCAGTGCAAACCCAAGGGAAATATCCAGGAACAGATGATTTATCCTCCAGAAGCAGGGCAGCAACTGCACGGTGAGATATTTTCCCTCTCTCCCAGCGGATCCCTCACCCCTGCCCCAGCACATACCCCTCATACGTGTGCATTGCCCCACTGAAGCCCCCCGGGCTCCACGGGTTCTGCTCCTGGGCTCTGCTGGAGCAGAGCGTGCAGGGGATGAGAAGCCACCCGAGCCAAGGCTGGAGGAAAACCATTCCCTGCAGCAGCGTCCTGCAGCAAATCCACACGGATTCCCCCATGCTTGAGCACATCCAGCCCTTCCGTTTTCCCTCCCTCTCTGTTCAGAAAGCCCAAGGAAGAAATTAAAGCTGGTCGCCAGCAGGGCCCTCGCAGCTGCTGAGCAAGCTGCTGGCGATGAATAACACCACATGGTTTACGGGCAGATTCTTTTCTTAAGGCTCATTATTTTTATTTTCCCAGTCCCTCTCTTCCAGCTCGCCACGAAACCTCAACCACCAAAGCTAATGCACACGAGCTCAATCCCCGAGCCAAATACACAGCATAAAAGGCAGCGCTGAAGCTGGAGGAAGAATTAGCAGCACGTTGCAAGCAGCTGCAGCAGGAGCCTCTGGTGAGAAGCTCTTTGCCCTGTCACTCAGGGCACGAGGAGCATGCCGAGGAGGCCAGCGCTGCAGAAGGCACCGTGCAGCATGGGGCTTGCTTTGAGGAGAGCGTGCCCGTGAGGAGAGCAACACGGAGGAAACGCCTCCATTGCCAGGCAAGGGGCAGCTGGAAGCTGGATGAAAAGAAATGTCACTTGCTGGAGATCAAAAGCGCCGACTCTCCTCCTGGGCCTGACATTTGTGGCCAGGCTGCCTGCTCCCACACGTCCCCCGTGGCAGCAGGAGGAGGCGCAAACCCCGGAGGAACGGCCAAGGATGGGGAAACTCAGTGACTGCAGAGCCTGGCTGTGACACCACCTGTGCCCATGGAAGGTACCAAGGCTGGAGTTGGACTAAAAGGATGGGGGATAATTATTTCTAACATTTCTCAGAGAAGGGAATGGTCCCCTTTTCAGGGTTATTGCTAAGGAGATTTTTCTTCCTATGGTCACAGCACATCCTCAGAGTACAGGCTAGGGACCGACGTTCTGGAGAGCAGCCCCACAGAGAGGGACCTGGGCGTCATGGTGGACAACAAGATGACCATGAGGCAGCAGTGTGCCCTGGTGGCCAAGAAGGACAACGGGATCCTGGGGTGCATTAAGAAGAGCGTCTCCAGCAGGTCGAGGGAGGTGATCGTCCCCCTATACACAGGCCTGGTGAGGCCACATCTGGAGACTGCGTCCAGTTCTGGGCTCCCCAGGACAAGAGGGATGTGGAGCTGCTGGAGAGAGTCCAGCGCAGGGCTGCGAGGATGATCAGGGGCCTGGAACATCTGCCCTATGAGCAAAGGCTGAGGGAGCTGGGCCTGTTCAGCCTGGAGAAGAGGAGGCTGAGGGGGGACCTGATCAGTGTCTATAAATACCTCAAGGGAGGCAGTGAGGAGGAGGGGGCGGCCTCTTTTCGGTGGTGGCCAGCGAGAGGACTAGAGGAAATGGCCACAAGCTGAGGCACCAAACATTCCACAGGAACTTGAGAAAACACTTTTTGACAGTGAGGGTGGCAGAGCCCTGGAAGAGGCTGCCCAGGGAGGCTGTGGAGTCTCCTTCTTTGGAGATCTTCCAAAGCCGCCTGGCTGCCACCCTGTGCCCTGTGCTCTGGGTGTCCCTGCTGGAGCAGGGCGTTGGACTGGATGATCCGTAGAGGTCCCTTCCAAGCTTAAGGATTCTGTCATTCTCTGATTTGTCAGATCAGTGGTGCTGTGGTGCGAGGTGCTGCACAGGCACAAAGTGAATGACAGCCCTTGCTCTGGAGCCCTCCCAGGCTACAGTAAAAAACAAAACCGACCAAACAAACACAACCCCAGGATGTCAACAAGACAAGCTGAGATGACAAAAGGAAGAGGCAAGAAGGGTAATGGGAGATTTAACAAGGACACAGCCAGTCAGTGTCAATGACTGATTGGCCAAAGCTGTCCTCAATGCTCATTAGGAAGTGCAGAGATGACCTTCTCTGAGAACCTGAGATCAGACATAGACTTTTCTGAAAGAAGCTGCCCAGACCATTGCTGTAGGACAGCTCCTCTGCGAGCCGGATGCTTCCCTTGTCCCCGGGGATCCCGGCAGGGCTCTACGTGCCCTTTGTGAAGACAAACCTGCCCTTGTTACAGGGCACAAAAGGGGACCACTTGTGTCTAGTGAAAGCTCTGCTCCCAAAACTCATTTTTACTTTGAGACAAATACCCTTTTTTTCCTTGAGAACAAATTTTACACACTATGAAACACATGTTTCCATATCTCCTCCAGTCTCTTAGGATGCATTATAAATTTTTATTTAATCTTTGGTTTTTATTTAAGTCTCAGATTTTTCAATGCAATTTTCCTGCATGGAGAGCAATATGCAGATCCTGAGTTTGCAGAGACCCATGTGCTCAGCCAGCAGAACTCCCTTGAACTGGATTTTATAAGCTGTGCAGGCAGAGCTTATAGCTCCTTTGATTTAGAGTTCCTTGGGTTTTGCTGCTTGTACTGGATTAATAAATATTGAAATTTCTTAACTGTACAGAGGCTCCAGAGCACAAGAGCTCAGTTAGGAAGTTAGGAAGGAGCTGATCCCCAAATGCCTGCAGATGACTTCTCTCCTTGAGTTGAGTCCTCCTGAACGTGGCCATCTGCAAAAATATGCCCTTAGGGGAATAAGAAATCACCAGGAAAAGAAAATGTTCTAAGTTATTTCAAGATTCATAAGCATTTAGGAAAGGTTTAAGAGCTAAAAGGAGCTTACTAGTCATTTTTAATGCCCAGCAACCTTTAAATTTGTGTTTATGGCAACCGAGGCAGTTTAAGCTATTTGCAGTTACAGGCCTCAAATCTGCAGTTCTTCAGTATATCGCTTTCACTCGAGACAACTCTAGCTTTAAAACGGCTAAAGTTTGTGTGCAAAGTGCTGACTGCAAATATACCCCATGATAAAAACCAAGGAGAACGTGTATGAGCCAGGCTTGTTTTTGATTTACAAAGTGAGCTTAATGAAAAGCTCCTATTGCAGCTTTCCAATGTGATATTTTTCTGATCCAGACGTGCAGGAGTCATTTAAAAGTTCGATGTTTACTAATGAGGTGTTGAGCAATCAGGAGTATAATAATCATACATGTACAGGATGAGGGAATGACTTGATCAGGAACAGGACATCACAACGTATCATAAACTGGACATCAGGAATCAGCCCTGCACTCTCCTGGAGGAAAAAGGGTCTCCCGTGCTCAGGCCTTGGCTGCTGATGCTCCCAGGGGTGGCTCTAGCCTTGGCACTGCTGTTGGAGATGGAGAGATGGATCGGGGGGTACAAAGAAAAGCAGTAAGAAATGCAAGAGGGCTAGAGGAAAATGATCTGTGGAAAAAGGTGACCAAAATGAGAGTGGCTGAAGTTTAAGGAGGAAAAATGTAAGTTTATGAAATTATAAAAATTTAGAGAAAAAGATAAGAAGAGGGTATATCCTTTTCTGTCTTCACTGTGGGTAAGAGGGAGATGAAGGGACTCAAACTGAGAGACAGGATATTTCTGTTAAACGTCAAGGGGAGGAATACAAACTTTCTAGCAGTAAAAATGACTTGTAATGTTATGGGGATGTCATCATCATAATGCTTGTCTAACTAAATTAAAAATCCATCCCCCTTGCCCAAGAATGACATTAAAGAGTAAGTCACCTGTGGGTAGGGAAATTGATTAAGACCTTCCAGACCTACTTTTGATGATATTTGTGATAATTTGGGCATGAAACCCATATTCCCTTCTCATATAAACCAAAGTCATCAGTTTATGAGTTTCTTCACTGTGCTGCCCCTGACAATTATTTTCAAAGGCAGTAGGAAAAACTCATTTTCAGAAGCTCAATGACATTTTTTTGCTGCCACAGAAAAATGCCAATGTGATGTATGGAACCATCCTTGATCAGAAGAGTTTCTCAGAGTACCACCATGCTGACCAGAGTGTTTTTGTGCAGAGATACGGGAGCCAGATGGAGCGGCGACATTCGCCTTCCAGCCCCGAGGCCCTGAAGTAGCCTCATGAAGTTTGCCCTTGTCTCCATGTTTGTCTGGGAACCTCAAATCTCCCTTCCCATGTCTCCAAACTTAAAGCAACCACTTATGTAACTAACATTATTAATAATTCGGGGGACTGAGTTGCCTCCTAGCTGAGGATTCTTTCTGAGAGTGTGTTGAGTGACCAGAAGAAAGGGCATATAAGATGAGGTTTGGAATTTTGTTTTGATGAAACTGGAATCTATCATTTCCCGGGTGTATTTTGGCAAACTTACCTTTTGATCCTTTTTTTTTTCCCAGTTGCCTAACCTCTCTCTTAAGATACAGAATTACCATCAAAACTTGTCTGGACAGTTGACCAACTGTTGAAGAGAATGGGCAAACTTAAAGGGATTAACAGAGCCTGTTCTTTATCATAGTCACTAAGCATAATTCCTGTCTTGCAGGCTCTCAGGTCCGCATCCCTGCTGGTTCCAATAGTTTTCATCCTCATGGCTAAAAACATACTCCTAATTTCTGTTTCAGTGTGTTCTCAGCCACCTATCACTGGCTCCCTCTGCGCCTTTCTCAGACTCAATTTTTAGTACCCTTAACATCCTGTATTTTCTCTCTGCACATGTACTTATACATATCATCAATTCACTTCTCGGTTTTCTTTTTGACAAGTTACAGACGCTGACCTCTAGAAGTCTGTCTCTGTAAGTGGTTTTCTTCTGCTCTCAAGCCTTTTTTATGGCTCTTTTCTTCACTCCCTCCATTTTTGATGTCCTCTTTAAAACATGGGCACCTCAGCAGGATGCAGTATTCTTGTGTCAATCTGACCAAGGACATGCACAGAGATAAAATCACCTTCTATTCCACTTCACAGTCCTGTTGCTTATACACAGAAGGACCAAATTAGCTCTTTCTGCTACAGCAGACAGAAAAATACATCCCACACTTAAAAAACAGAAGGCTGGATAGTGGCATTAAAAAGAGAAAAATGAAGCCAACATGAAAGCAGAATTACAAACCAGGGCAGCATTATTAACACAGTGTGATACTGGCTCGAACACATTAGTTGAAATAAAATGCTGAGAAAACAGTTTCTTGCACTTCAGAGCCTGTTATAAGCCTACGCGGTGACTATTTCCTTTGAGCTGCGATGGCACCTCTGTGGTGGGCAGGCTCTGAACCAGAGGCACATGTCGAGAAGCCCTTTGATGTGCGGGAGCAGGCTGGGATAAGCACTACAGAGAGGGTGAGCTACTGATGTATTGCATGGCTGTGCCTGGGAGACCCTTGTTAAATTCTGCCACCAGGCTCAATGGGGGCTGGAGGCAACCTCTGATCTTCCCTGGGGTCATCCCCCAGCTGGATGCTATTAGATCAGTCCTGCAAAGTGCGTTCTACCATCAGGGCTCTGCATATATGAATGCCCTCCTGTCTCTGTGCTGCATGTCTTCTGCATATAAAATCTTCCACAGGCAGGATGGGCTTTCCTGAATACGCCAATTCTTTTGCCACGGAATACTGGAAGTTGGAGAGGACCTCAGGAGGTTGGTTAGCTCGCCCCCTTTGCTTAAGCAGGACTAACTGCAGCATGTTGCCAAGGACCCAACCCTTTGGCTTTTGAGTATCTCCAAGGATGGAAACTCCACAGACTCCCTGGGCAACATTTCCAGTGAAAGATTTATTTCTTGTGCTCAAACAGAACTTGCTGTGTTTCAATTTGTGCTCATTGCCTCTTGCCCTTCTCTGAGCACCGCTGAGAAGAGTCTGACTCTTTCTTACTCCCTCTCTTCGGCTATTTATACACATTGCTAAGATCCCCCTCAACCTTCTCTTCTCCAGACTGAACAGCCCCAGCTCTCTCAGCCTTTCCTCATAGGAAAAATGCTCCAGGCCCCTAATTGTCTCTGTGTCCTTCACTCCAACGTGCCCATGTCTGTCTTGTGCTGAGGAGCCCAGGCTGTTCAAAAGACTCCAGATGTGGCCTCACCAGGGCTGAGCAGAGCAGGTTCAACTCTCTCAACCTGCTGGCAAAACCAGTGTTAGCCTTCTTTTCTGTGAGGGCAGGTGACACACTTGCTATGTATCCTCAGCATAAGCTGCATCTGCCTATATTAGAGAGCTGGGCTTAACCAGCCTTAGGAAGGAAAGGCAAAAGGGAGACCTGATTTCTGCCTGCAAACTACTTAGTGGGAGGCTGTAGAGAAGATGGAGCTGGGCTCTTATTGGAGGTACTAGGTGAAAGAACGATAGAGAGTGCAGGAAAGTCTGTTTTGTCCAGAGAGGTAGTAGTGACTCCAGCTTTGGACATACTCTGTTTGGTCCTGGGGTGAGATGTCTTTCAGAGGTATCCTCAAACCTCACTTATTCTGTGAGTCTGTGACATATTTGACGTAATCTGTAGGGCAACAGCAATAAGTGGCCAATGCCATTAATTCTTGAAACCTAGGCTATGAAGATGACTTACAGAAGGAAAGGATAAAGATCCATTCTCCTTCAGCACCACTTTTATTAAAAGAAAGAACACGATCTTGACCTGACAAGCTGTATTTCACTTTGGTCAAGGTGAAAGCACAAAGGAGTCAGAGGTGACCTCCTGCCTTTGTTCCTTGCTAATGCTCAGACTACCAGCAGCACCGAGGGGGACACCAGTGAGTGTTACTGCAGTGGTCATTAGTCAAGATTACTAGGAGTATGTGAGATGATGCACGAGGTGGCTTTTACCACCTTACCCCAGCTCTCAGAGGCAGGGTATCAGTCCTGGACTGTCTCGCCAGACTCACCCTGTCATCAGTGCAAAGAGGAACACCTCCTTGGCATGCTCATCCTAAGGCCTGTGTGTGAGGATGGTGAGTTAATGGTGTTGATGAAAGGTTGGGGAATTGATGGTGTTGATGACAGTGTACTGTCTTTCCTTACAGATGGGAGAGTGAGACATTAACCAGGGCATCAGAGGGGGAACCATCTTAGGCTAGACCCATGGCAGTAATATTTTTTGGTGTTGATGACAAGTATATTTTAAGAAGCTGACTTTCAGAGGCTTGCTCTTGACACAAAGTACCAGTATCCTCTCCTACTCCTCTTTCAGAGTCCTGTTTTGCTCCAGCAGAACTGAGGAGTTCCTCTCTGCTCAAAAGAGCAGCCACCTTGGGTAGAAATCAACAATACCACCACTTGACTAGCAGTGGCCATGCTGCTGAAGGCACCCATGCTTCCTGTTCTCTTCCAATTCCTTCTGACTTTCTCCAGTTCCAGACACCTCCCCTACACCCTCACATCTGCTCAAAACAGCAGTTTGCAGTTTGTTTGCTGACTCTCTCTCTTGTGCTATCAGAGACTCCTTCCTCATCTCCAATGGCACCTTCCATGTTATGTGCTCCTTGTGAGACTCCAGAAAGGTTTTTCTTACCCTTCACAGACAGAAGTGCACATCACTATTCAGTTCTCAAAGACAGCTTTTGTTTTGGTCAAGAAAACAACTTATTTGGCTTACAATTGCAATAGGGCTGAGAATAAAACTGAGAATACTGGGCTCCATTTAGAAAAGCTATCTTAGTGAAAGGTATTTCAGTACAAACCTGAACAGATATGTTTTATATCAGCAGAAATCTCAGAATAGCAGTTTGGAGGACACCCCAGGTGGCAGAGGGAACAGCAGTAGGCAGTTTCCAGGGCAGGCTGTCTCTCACATGGTTCCGCTAACAAAGCAGCCCTACCGGTAGCCCTGACACCCAATATGCTTTAATTCATTGTAAGATGACATTAATGGGGAAGCAAACTCAAGCTTGTCCAAATTTTACACACAGAACAGTTGCACCATTTCAAGGCAAAGCTCTCCCTGGTTTTTAAATATGTGATTATGCACTTTCAGCCCTGCATAATGTCATGAAGGAAAGCAGCATTTCATCTCTCGTTGAGGTTCTCACATCTTTGTAATATGACAGCCTCTCTGCTGTTTGCTCATAGAGATTCAGGCAGTGCCTTCTACCTGTGAGACTGCTTTTAATGGCACAAGTGTTATCTGCTATTCCTTCACATGCTCCCCCCAAATTGCTGCTCAGGAGCACTTCAGTCCTGTGGCCTCTGCTCCATACCAGTCTCTCAAGCTAAGATGCTAGACTGGAGAACTGCATAAATCAAATCCCAGACAAGTTGTCAGGCAGCACCATCACTAGCCGTGCCTGGCAGTCTGACAGGTCCTGAAGCCAAAGGCACATAGATGAAAAGGCTGGAAGGGACCTGTCCATCAGCAGAGCCTGGAAACTGCTCTAGAGGTGGCATCTCCAAATTGGAGCCTCCTGGAAAATCTTTTTGCTGCCATAGAAACTGAATGGACTTAATAACTACCTGTTACTTTCTCATCTCCATCAATTCAGCATCTAAAATGACTAGACCTATGAAAGGATGGGCATTAAGTATCACCTGGTATTTGGAAGTGGAAAGGGGAAAAAAAAAGGAAAATTCATGAAGCTCTTGTGAAAGCTGTTGAAAAAAATGGAGTTTGCTAAGACATGGGAAACATCTCTACATTTCACTGGAATGAGCAGTGAGGGAAGAGGCCACAAGGACATTGTTACTGCAGAGCTGTCCAAGCAAGACTGCAGTGTAGATACAGAAGTAAAACCCAGCTTAGGGCCTCTCGGCCCTGCTGTGCCCTGGCAAACTACAGAACAGTAGAGAAGCAGGCTGTACATGCACATTGCTCCTGGAGAGCATTTTCTTTCGTTGCGTTCATTTCTTTCTCTTCCTCTGTTGCTTCATCTCTTCCTCATGGTGCTGATGGTCACATCAGTGTGTTTTACCCATCTTACTCCTTGGGAGCAGTGGTTGTTGCTTAAATCCCATGTTATACTCCCTGTCACCAGAGAGCACAAATTTTCAGCCCGTGAGGACCAAGATCAGGCCAGTTGCTTGTATAGATTTTTGCAGTGAATCAGAAGCTTCGGGGAATAAATGTCCTTAGTCCTTCAGCGCAATCCTCTGCTGTTGGTAGTTTCAGGTACAAAATAAATACCTAGTGCACTCTGCACTAAAAGAGTGGTGCCAGTTCCCAATACCTAAAGCAGTGATTGGTATCCTCTTCTTCCAGCCTTTTCAGTGTCTATTTAGGTGGCCATGGATGTGCAGGCACCATGCTGGGCCCCAAGAACCCTTGAGCCCATGGTGCAGCAACCTTGGCAATGCCACTGCTGCGGTGGCAGGGACTGCCCTGTCTGCAGCCTGTGTGCAGGGTGTTGCGGTGGTAGAAGAAGCTGGGAGAAAGTCTAGAGGTGCTTAGGGTAGATGCTGAGCTGCTCCAGACAGTCTCCTGAGTGCCATGTGGTCCTACCATCCTGTAGCTCCTTGTGACGCTGATGGAGCACATCCATCCAGAGAGGCTGGCAGAGCACATCCATCCGGAGGGGCTGCTGGAGTACATCCATCCAGAGGGGCCAATGGAGCACATACGTCCAGGGGGCTGCTGGAGCACATCCTTCCAGAGGGGCTGCATCAGTATTGCCGGGCACAGAGTGATGGGTCCAGTTCGAGGTCTGGACCTGATCCTGCGTGCAGGGCCATGTTAGACCCAGGTGCTCTCTTCAGGATAGACGTGCTCTCAGAGGCTGGCACTAAGAGTCATGGACACGAGGTAGTTGATGCCCCATGGCAGGGGTCAGAGTGGTTCTTTCGCTGTACAGACAGGTTGACTGCAGGTGTAGCCCTCACGAATGCCTCCACTTCTCCCCTCCAAGTAAAACACGCCCTGCAGCCAACTCAGACTCTTTCCAATGCCAGGGCTATTTTGCAGTTGTTTGCAAAGTCCCATTCCACAGCTGGACACGCAATGGCACCTGGAGCATCCAAAGATGATGGAGGATTTTGCCCCAGGTGGGTAAAGATGAACACGACGGCAGGACGTGCCATTGCCCCTCTGGACCTGGATGCCCAGAGATGCCGGAGGACCCCGTCCCATGGAAAAGCTGTCATTAAAACACCAGCAGCAGCACGCGCCTTGGATGCCACCAAGCTGCTGTCGGCTGGGACAGGCTCCGACGGGTACCTGTCGTGCCCATAGCAGCTCGGAGAAGGTCAGGGATGTGTCAGCATGCAGATGGGAGCCTCATTCCTCTAAATGGCTGCTCCTGCTGCTGCTGCTGCTGCTGTATTTTTAGCTCGGAGAGCTCTCGCCGTGACATCGCCGGCGATGTGGGAATAACCTCTAGCACGCGCAGCAGATCTGCCAGGATGTTACAACAGTTTAGCTTCCCCCGGGAGAGATTATAAAACAGTAAGTTGGTGTTTTATATTTAATGCGATAGTAAATTAGGTAAGGAGCCCAGCATTTGTGAAGCTCGAGAAAATGGATATTATCCACCAGCCTCGACATTTTCCCAAGATTTTGCAGTGCCAGGGCATAAAGCGGCTGGTCAGAATCTGTCCCTTCCCTCTCCATCATATATTTCTCCTAATTAGAGTGGATTTTGCAGAGTCTGATACAAATCACCAGCTTTTCAGCTTCTTCTAGGTCCTTCAGTGGTAATGTCCAGGTTTCCCCTCCAGGCAGGGACCATCGTCAGGGAGGAAGGATGGTTTTCCCCTCTCTCCTGCCTTCCCCGAGGCCACCTGCATTGCTATGGCAAGGGGGATGCTCCTGAGCAGGAGGCCCTAGGGGGAACCTCCAGGGTTCCCTGAGTCTTTCCTGGAGCCGCTGACCATGCTCTCCAGAAATAAGTCTGGCCACCAAGTCCCGCAGACCTCCCGCTTTCACCTGCGCTCGTGAGCCCGGAGGGAGGAAGGTGGGAAGCTGCAGGTGCTTGTGAAGTGCCTTTACTTGCAATCACCTCTGGTTTTAGCTGTGGTAATTGCACAGCAGGCAGGTAGCCAGCCCTCCTGGAACACAGAGAGCTGATGGAGAGCTGCCCACCACGGAGACTGGGACCCCATGGGCTTGCTCCATGCCTAGGAGTGGCATGCAGGGCATATCCCACCTTTGCTTCCTGCCTGCTCCCGCTGTGCTTCATTCCCCTGTCCCAGATGGACAGAATTACAAATCCCCCCAGGGTTCCAGGAGCAGCTCGAGGTCACAGTGCTGTCCCTTGCCCCTGATGAACAGATGGGTCAGATGCTGTGGCTTCTGGAAGCGCCTCTGAGGCTCCTGCTACGAGGGATATTGCTGCCCTGTCCTCATTATTTGAGGCTTCAGAGCTCTGAGCTGTGAAGTTCCTGGATCTGCAGTTACCAAGGGAAGTCACCTCCTCTCCCTGTGTCTCCTTTACCTCCTCTCCCACCTGCCCCATGGCTCTTCCTGCATGCAGAAGATGCCAGGCTGCATAGGGTGGATACTGCAGACAGCCAAATTGCAGGGACTGCTATCGGAATTGAAGACAATGGGTTAAACAGGAGCTCACGGACCTGTTGTGCTGTAATTCTAGAGCTACTGCTGCCCAGGGAAGGTGCTGCTCTCTCTAGGAAACCAACAGTCCAATATGTGCAGATAGGAGGAAGATGTTAGCCCAAAACCATAGTCACAAATGGTAGGCACTGTTTGGGAACAGGTCACCAGAAGCCAAATGATTTAAATGTCAAATGTCAGGATATTTTATTTTTATTTACTCCAATATGCATTTTAATATAGTATTAAATTTCTTGGCACCCCTCTGAACAGGGACACGAACAGCTAATAGAACAACCTATTCCTGAAAAACTCCCATGTGGACTCACTAGTCTAAAAGAAAGGGATTCAATTCTGAATAAATAAGTTTTGGACTAAAATCCCTTTTATTCTGGAATGAGACCTTTATTCAGACATCCGTCTTGGAACAGCTTTGCCTGCAATAGCTATTCTGGTCTGTTTTTCCATGAAGACACTGGGTGTGTGTGTAGGTTCCTGAACAAGGATGCTGACACCACAAAACCTGCTGTTCTGGCAAGCCGAGCTGTGCATGACAGTCACATCACTTGCTTGGGGGACCGCTCTCTGCCTGGATTAGGCTCTAAGCTTAAAGGATGCGTGTCCTTAGCAGCTCTGGGGAGGTGAATGTCAGGCTCCTTCTGCCCAAAATGAGGCCAGTGCCACCTCTCCCGAAATACCGTGGGTGTCCAGACCCCTGGAGGGATTTTCAGCCCTGCAAACAGGCATTACATAGGCAATGAGCTGCAGGAAAGTAACCTGCTATACTGCCAACAAGCTACCTGACGTGAAGCAGGTTATCTAGAGTGTACCCTGACTGTAAAGCGGGTTTATTGCTGCTGGATCGTGTCTCTTTCTTGTATAAAACATCACAGTTTGGTGCGTGTTTTTTGGAATTGCAATAACACTTCATAAAGAGTAAACAGATTCTTCTCCTGTGTTAGCTTTGGCATAGATCAGTCTCCCTCATAAAATAGTCTCTTAAATTAAGCTAACGAGGTTTCAAACTAGGCAGGATATCGTTGCTCGGAGTGGAGGGAAGGGAAGAACAAGGTGTGAATCACTGGTTGGAGAGGTGTGATTCAGCGGAGCAGAGGGACGCTTACCAAAGAGCTACGCCAACAGAGCATAATTAAATGCAAAACACTCAAATACAGGTTTTCCTTGCCAAGATATCCTCATTACGTCCTCTCTGGAGCTCACACGTGAGTGATCAGGTCAAGGTGGCTCATGTGGAGAAGGGTTAAAGGGCTGTTGATTCCCTGCTGTTTTGGGTCGCAGACACCAAAGCGAGGGGTAGATTTGCCCAGGGGGAAGGGGACCTGTTGAGCTGGGCACCTGGGCCACAGACCTTCACCTCCGGGGCAGGCAGTCAAGGAGGCTTCGCTGGGGTGGCTGCTTGTGAAAGGGTCCTCATGAAGAGCCAAAGCCCTGCTCCAGAGAGGGGCACACGGCGAGGTGCCCCAGCCCCAGTGGGGACCCACACCGCATGATGCACATGGATGGGCTGCCTGGCACCCAACGGCGCGGGAGGACGGGATGCAACGCTGCTCCGGTTGACATCAAAAGCCATCCTCCCAGGTCCACTTGGGAAAGATGGTTTTGCCAACACAGACAAACCAATTAACCCCCCAAGGAAGGACAGAGATGAAGCCAGCGTGTCATTCCCAGCCTCTTGTGCAGAGCAGTGTGAGCTTGGGGGGGTGCAGCTGCCTCCGTTTACCACGCCAGTGCTATGGGCTGCGGAAGGGAGGAGGAGAAATCTCCCACACGTTTATTCTCCGTAAAGATTCCCACAAACACGGCATGCCAAACCTCACACATATGTTTGCTGGTGGTGGTTATAGCTGTGTTATGATGGCAGTGTGTCCTGGGCTGTTCTCTGGCTGCATGCCCAGCTGGGTTGGGGTAGCCCATGACCATGACATTAAACTCTCCTTCCCTCAAGGCAAGTTGGCTGCACTCCAGCGATGGACTGGGGAGGGTCCTGGGCCCATATTAACTCCCAGGAATTGTTTGGAAGAGCTCTACCTGGCACAGGCTGCCTTCATTTGCTAGGATGGGCATAGCTAATGAATACCACTACGGGGCTGACAGCATATTTAAAGGAATATTCCAAATTTCTATCCATGCTATGTGTATTTTTTCCTTGGCTTTGTGAAATATAACATCATAAAACCATAGTGATTGCTCGTGTTTATTTGCAGAAGAGATGAAAGGGAGGAGCTGTCTGCTGGACTGACCCTGAGCACTGGGGATGCTGAGAGGGACTGGGGCAAGGAGCAGAGCTTGGACCTTACACTACATGAGGAGATGCCTTTGAATTGGGCAGAACTGGGCCCAAGCAGAGTGTTCACATTCTGTGACCGAGCATGGGCCTCCTCAGCACACTGCCCTTCCCCTTGTGAGGGGACGTGTCCCACGTGGGCCCACAGGTAACCTTGAGCAGCCGGGTCAGGCCATGGCTTCAAGCAAGTGGTGCCTGAATTCAAAGTAATTGCACATATTGGGTTGGGACCTGAATCCAACATGCAGGATTATTCTTGGAAAACACCATGGATTGGCATATTCCCTTCCCGCTTGTTGGTCCTGAAGAGAGGAGAGGAGAGGAAAGGAGAGGAGAAAGAACAGACCTGGGAGAGGAGGAGCTTCTGAATGCCTTAATTAATTTGGGGCAATTAATTGCCCCATCCTTCCCCTGCAGGAGAGCCTCCAAGGACTTTTCCCCCGGGTCTCCAAGGGGCGATAGCGGCAATAAACTTCACCTGCAGCTCCACCACAGCTCCCTGTTCAGATGGTCTCGGGGTACATGTGCAACAAGGGCTGTGCTCGGGCTGCCTCCACGTGAGGCCTTCCCAGAGCATCAGCCCAGGCTTCATGTCTATTTAACAGAGAAGGAGGCAGGAGGAGGGAGACAAAGCCGGGGGGTGCAGAACAAAGCTCGGGAGCTGCTGCGTGCAACGCGCTGCCAGCTGCACAGCCAAGTAAATAGCCCCGGGACACCGGCGGCTTGAGCCCCGCATTTGCTTGTCTGAAAAATGATTCTATTTATCGAACATTCATTTTACACTTGAGAGCTAAAAACTTCCTTTTCCCACCTTCTGCCGGAGACGCAGGCACCTCCGGCATGTGAGCGGGAGTACGCGGCTTCTCCAGGGGAAAGAGTTTAATGACTCATGGAAATTCATTCTCCGCTCAGCCCAGGGGCGATGACGTCCGTGTGGAAACAGCTTGGTGCTTTATGAATAGAGCCCCTATAGAAACGTGAAGGTCTCTGACTTGGGGCGTTATGGCACTCACACACACAGAACCTCAAGGACAGAGAGCCGCAGAAACGCAAATTTGGAGGGAGGGTTTGTGCCCAATGCCATCAGCACGTCGGGGTGCAGGCGAGGCTTGGTCGTGCTCACGCCGCAGCCCCGGGTTTCTTTACTGGTGTGTGGTTTTGTTGTGGGTTTGAGGAACGTAGAAGGAGCCTTCACAAGGCCTAAGAGCTCCCCCTGACCTCAGGGAGGAAATAACCACCTTTCAGCTGATCTCTAGGTGCTGCTGGAGATGCCACCGCGTCTTGTCCCTTCCCAGCTGGGATCTGCTCTTTGCAGCATCCAGGACACCGCTGGAAAGCACGCGGGGAGTTTTCAGCCCAAATTGCTGACCAGATTCCAGGACTACTTAAAAAAGAAAGAAAGAAAAAGTGAAGTTTGCTGTGGGTGTCTCTCCAGTCTCCAAAGCGGATGGAGATCCACAAGGGCTGCAGAGCTGCCTGCAGCCTGGCTCAAGGCTGCAGAGCCTGCAGAGCCTATGGAGCCCACGGAGCCCTGTCCCAGCCCCACGGCCACGGAACCAGTTGCGTCCTGGCTTGGGGCCTGAGTCCTCCCCGTGAGAGGCCGGGATCCCCCATGAGCGCAGCATGATGGTGCCACATGCAGCTACGTCACTCAACATGCAGTTACATCACTCAAAATGCAGTTACATCACTAAAAAATACAGTTACATCACTCAACACGCAGCTACGTCACTCAACATGCAGTTACGTCACTCAACATGCAGTTACGTCACTCAACATGCAGTTACGTCACTCAACATGCAGTTATGTCACTCCCAGCCAGGCACTTACCCCATGTGAAAGGCCCACGGGACCAGTTTGCAGGGATAAACATTCATCCCTGGGGCCTGTTGCCCTAGGAATCAGCCTGAGGTAGAGAGGCCTATTGGGATCCTGGAGCCAGCGGGTGGGAAATGCCTGTGCCAGCCGTTTCAGAGGCTGCAGCCAAACAGTGGGAACTGGATGATGCCAGGGGAGATGGGGGCATTCAAGGCAGGGTTGTGGTTCAGGTTTTGGTTACAGACTGAGCCAAGACACTGGTTTCAGAGTGGGAGACCAGAGAAATCCCACTTCACACCAGTGCATGCTCAGGTCTAGAATATGCAGGAAGGCCCTTGGCAGTCAGGACTAAACCAGGAGACCTGGGAGATGACTCCAGCTCCTGGTCCAAGGAAGTCATGTAGCTCCTAACTGCATTTCTGAATGAGTCATGGGTTGGCACCATTCCCACCTCCCTCTCCTCTAGTGGAAGGAAAATGAGGTAAACAGAGGTACAAGGGAGGCTCAGGACACCCTGGCAAGTTCCTTGGTCAGGATGATCAGTGCATGGCACATCACAACATATATCTGCTCGGCTTGGCCAGGCACATGAGGTGTGGAGGTGGATATGCAGGCAAGCCTATAGCCATGTCCCAGGGACTCCAGTTTTATGGTATCTGCACAAACACCCATCTGTTTGTGCAATAAACCTCCCAGAGCAAGGGCCTGCCTGGATAAGGTCCCTTGGCACAGGGTAAGGGCTGCCTGCACCGTTGCCATGAGTGCGTTTCAGAGGGCCTTGGTAAACTTGGCCATCGCTGTCTTCCTAGCAGGGTAGCATTTTCCTGAAAGCCCTTCTGTGTGCGCCCAATGGTTAATGAGAGGGATTGCTGCAGTGACTCCCTGCAGCTGCAGTCAGCAAAAGACAACCTAGCGCAAACAGGGATCAACGGGAGGGCTGCCCCTGTGCCCCTATTAGCAGCATGACGCACTGGAACAGCAGCACTGGAGATCTGCACTGGGCTTGCTGCAACCCGTGAATGAAATGAAGGTCCTCACTTCTCAGCATTTTCCAAGTACTGTGAGATAGGTAATGCTGCAGAAGCACATGGCCTGGATTTTGAGCTTCATATTGGTCTGTATTAGGGAAAATCTTGTGGGTGTCACAGGAGGTGATGGGGAGGCATTGCAGCTTCGGGGTGCTTCTCAAGGCTGTGATGCATCTTGGTTTGCACATGGCCAAACTCTCCTGCCATGGCCGAAACCAGGAGCAGGTATGTGACATGCTTCTAACTCCACTGACATGCATGACACTGACCCCTAAATGATCTGCTCTCCTCTTATCCCCGGGACTGGCAGCTTCTCCTCCTCTCATGTTTTCTCATGAACATAGCAGAGAAACAATGCAAGAAACTACCGTTGCTTTTCTATCCCCATTGTGCAAAATAGCATCAGAGGTTGCCAAATTAATTGTCATCGTTAATTATTTTTCTCAGTTTGTTCATGCTTCATGGAGCCCCTTCCCTGCTGACTTTTCAGAGTGCTGAGCTGTGGAAAATCGGTGCAGTCTCCTTCAGTTTTTGCAAGGGCTGAGGGAGTCACGACGCACATTGCAGATGAAAACAGGGTGGCTGTGGTCTGTGTTTGCCATCTGATTTCTCCTGGAGTGCAAGCCTCGTGGGAGGTATCTCACAATGCAGATAACCTGTTCTGGGAGCCAAGATTTAAATTCTGAGACTGACTTTAGGAGAGAGACAGAAACCACCCGTAGCCAGAAGCTGGGCTCCCGGGGGTATGTGACCAGCTCTGTGTTTGGGAAGACAGCACAGACTTCAGCAGGGGCTTTAAGCCTGCGCTCATTTTCCACCTGAGGGTGCTAATCGCCTAATAAATTGCCCAACTCCCAGGCACTGGAAGAGAAGAGAGACAAATCATTCTGATCATTTCTGGGCTAAAATTTTCTATCCCTGACCTCCACCATTCCTGTTTCCGCCAAAGCCAGGCTTCCTCCAATCTATTTACTGAAAGGAATGACTTGCAGGAAACACCCTTTTAGCAAGGTCAGGCCCTTCCTTGCTGCTCTGTGATGTGTGAGGAGAAGCTGCCGGGTTTCCCTTCTTGGCTTTAATGCTCGCACTGGCACTGGGGCAGGCACGGGGATGGTGGCAGCTGCTGCAGCAGAGGAAGATGAGCGGTGTCTGCCTCATTTTCAGTGCGAGCAGCACAGTTTTATGCAGCTCATGCTGCCCAGGGAGCATCCCGCGGGCTGCACCGAGCCCCACCATCCGTCTGCGGCCTGCGGAGCATCTCCTGCAGCCGTGGGCACCTCCTCATCCCCGCAGCGGCGCGTTCACCTGCTCGGACAGCGACCTGCTCCAAAGACAAGGCGCCGGCGCCCGCCCTCGCGCTCCGTGTCGCTTCCACGCGCGCAGGCCCGGGCCTTGTCGCTGCGTTAGGCAGGGTGCAGCTGCCCTCTGCTGTTGCGACGCCGCACGACTGTCCGCACGCCCGGAATTGGGAAAATAAAGGGCTGCCATCGGTGTCCCCCTCTGCAATAACGGCCCGCTTTGGGAAAGGGTCAAGTCCACAAGTGGAACTGCTCAAGAAAAAGGTGTCCCTACAGCCTGGCAGCTTCCCCCAGCTCAGGTACCAGCTGGAAAACGAGGTACAATATGAAATTGGAGCCAGGAGAGGAAGGGCATCTGCACTGCTTGGAGAAGGGAGGGAAATGGAGAGGGTGGTTCACATGCTGAGGTCCTCTCCTTCCCCTGGGCACTGTCTATGGTTGGAGGGTTTCCTGATCTTTCCGTGACAACTCCAGCCATTTCTGCTCCTGGCGGAGGACACCTGAGCCATAGCTGCTTAGAAAAGAATGAGAGCTGGAGAGCAGCTCCACGGAGAGGGACCTGGGAGTCCTGGTTGACACCAAGTTAACCATGAGTCAGCAGTGCCCTCATGGCCAAGAAGGCCAATGGGATCCTGGCTGCATCAGGAGGATGTTGCCAGCAGGTCAAGGGAGGGGATCCTGCCCCTCTACTCAGCTCTGGTGAGGCCGCACCTGGAGTGTTGGGGGCAGTTCTGGGCTCCCCAGTATAAGAGGGACGTGGAGCTTCTCGAGAGGGTCCAGAGAAGAGCAACCAGGATGATTAAGGGAATGGAACATTTGGGATCCTGGCCTGCATCAGGAGGAGTGTTGCCAGCAGGTCAAGGGAGGTGATTCTGCCCCTCTACTCAGCTCTGGTGAGGCTGCACCTGGAGTATTGGGTGCAGTTCTGGGCACCCCAGTATAGGAGGGACGTGGAGCTTCTCGAGAGGGTCCAGAGAAGGGCAACCAGGATGATTAAGGGAATGGAAATCTCTCGTATGAAGAGAGGCTGAGTGAGCTGGGCCTGTTTTCTCTGGAGAAGAGAAGGCTCAGAGGGGATATGATTAATATGTATAAGTTCAGGAAGGGAGAATGCAGGGAGGAAGGGGACAGGCTGTTCTCACTGGTGGCCAGCGATAGGACGAGGGGTAATGGCCATAAGCTGGAGCACAGGAAGTTCCGTCTCCAGGTGAGGAGGAACTTCTTTACTGTTAGGGTGACAGAGCAGTGGAACAGGCTGCCCAGGGAGGTTGTGGAGTCTCCTTCTCTGGAGGTCTTCAAAACCCGCCTGGATGCCACCCTGTGCCACATGCTCTAGGTGTGCCTGCTCGAGCAGGAAGGTTGGACTAGATGATCTGTAGAGGTCCCTTGAATATTCTGTGATTCTGTGAGAGCACATTTAAATGTTAATTTTTAAAAACAGATCTATTGTCACAAAGGAGAAGCTGTGGTCTTATGCAGGTGCAATCAGTGGTCAATGACTGCATTTAGATGACCAAAAGAGCAAGCAGAAGGTGTCATTTCCCCTCAGCCATCCTCTACCACTCGTGTGTTTTCTGACCTTGGCATCTCAGTGCAACAGAAAAACCTCAGCATATGTATGTGGTCCCATATGTCCCCCCAGCAGAGCCTCCAGCCCACACAGAGGACGCTGCTGTTGGCTTCTGCGCTCTCCGTTCAACAAGAGGAGCTAGTGTCTCACAAACAGCCCTTGCGAACGGCTGCCATGCCCAAAGGGAATCCCCCAAGCCTTCAGTCACCTGCGAGGCATCAGCAGCACCACCTGAGCGAGCTCTGGATGCAGCCTGGGCTGCTAATGTGGAAGAATAGGAGCCTTATTCCTATTGCTCACCTTGGAACCAAACCGATGATTTTAAAACTAAAAAATCACCATCACACTTCATAGCTGAATGTGATTGATGATAATTTGCCTGGACAACTGCAATTTGCACGTATTCTTTGATGTCATTTCTGGGAATGGAAAAAAAAGGTTATAAAGATGTGACCTGCAGAAATACTAGTAACCACTGAAGTGTATAAAATAAGTATATAGAAATAAGCAATATATAACTCAGAGAACTTACCCAAGATGGTTTGGGATAGGGATATCAAAGGCAGCGACAGTTGCTGTTTTCAGGACAGTGAAGTGGATTGGTTCAGTGTAAATATTTTAAACAAAAGCAGTAATACTGCCATGCTTTAATTAAAAGTGCCTCGAGGTAATTAATTATTTTAAAAAATTGAATAGGGGACAAAAATGAGGTTCTCGCCCTTTTGTAAATCACTGCGCTGCATTGTAGCTAGCAGGACACTGTTAGGGGAGGATCTCTTTCCAGAGAATGGAAGTATTATCCTGGGTTTACAGATGGCAAAAGGCACAGATAAAACTAGTGTTTTGTCTGGGGTCAGACATGAAGAGAGCAAGTCAGCACAGGGCCTAGGACAGAGCGCTATTTCTGCTCCCGCTCATGAACCTCTGGGCCTTGGGGTCCCACTTTTGCATTTTATGGGATCAGAGCTCGGTTCCCCTGCCCTTCTATTAATGTTTTGCAACTATTTCACAAAATATTCATTTCATACTGAGGGAAGCATCTGCAGGAGCTGCTTGGAAGTGGAGGCCGAGCGCCTGAGGCACAGATGTGGTCAGAAGAGGCCTATTGACATCCTTTGCTACTAATAACCAGTCTTCAGGGAACAATGGTTTTGCCTAGAAAAACGTATTCCCATCTCGTAGCTGGTGAACCCCTGGCAGCTCCGTTTCGGCTCTTCGGGGCTGGTGGCCAGTGGCAGAAATGAAGCAGCAGGTCACGGGGGTCTTGGCGTGATCAAGAAGGGCAGATCCTTTGTTCTTGCCTTGTGGGAACTTGAGCACGTCATGAAAGTTGAGCAGGAGCTTAAATGCATGAATGAAGGACGGTCTGCATGAGAACTGGGGATGCTCTCTGCTTTTCAAAGCTCACAGGTTCTCTGCCTTCCCTAGGTTAGACCTATCTGAGATTTTAATACAAGTTCTCTGGGTAGGATATGTCTCCAGCTAAGACTGGCAGCAACCACTGCTCTGCTAACACGGATTTCAGAAAAGAGCCTTCCTCCTACCCACACTTCCCGTCTCAAAGATAAAACCCTCTGCCTCCGACACCACTTCTGCCCAGAGGGCAACACTGCAATAGCAGAAGCGATGAAAAAGTGAACAAAGATGCTATTATTTATACATTTGATATGTGACTCGTTTATCAAAGTGGATATTTGTAGTCATTTCCCACCAGTCCTCCATCGGGAGGCACTGAAACACATTGTGTGACATTTTCTAAGCGTGCCACGTTTTTCACCCAGCTGCACTGTTGCAAAGCCCTGCTCCTTGGCTCTCTGCTCGTGCTAGCGGCTATGTGTAATGCTGCAGATCCCACTATGGGCATAATTACCAACACAGATGTCTATGCCAATGTAGCAAATTAGAGGACAGATAGCACATGACAGCCTCTAATTGCACCGGCAGGCTGGGTGCTAGATCTCGGTCTTTTCTGCTCTTGGTGAAGTTTTCATTGCTGGAGAAGAAAGCAAAGGGGATGGGAGCATGGGGAGGGATTGGTTCTGCATTACCAGGGCAAGGACCCTGGCATTTTAATTTATTTTAATTTTTTTTGAAGAAGAAGACCATAAGAAGCTGTAGAGCAGAAACAATATGCTGCTGGTTGGACCAACATATGCCAGAGCTTCACTGCTAAGCGCTGCGATACGGCTGCTCCTGACTGGGGTCTGCGCCTCTGCGACCTGACTTTCTGGGTGCAGGGGGTGAGGAGGGCAGCTGAGGGCAGCTCGTGCACGTGGGCACCTCGTGCTGGAGTCCTGGACCTCGCTATCCAGAGAGGAACAGGGTTTTTGACCATGGAGTAAGACCTTGGCATCTCCTTCCCACAAAGGACATGGCACAAGCCTGGAGGGTCGGTAGCCACTCTGCTGCTCTGCGTGAAGCCCTTGTGATCCAAGTGTGGATGTCTTCTCCTGGGCTCCTGCTGGACAACACTCCTTGCTGGGGTTGCAAGACCAGTGACCGAAGGGCCAGGGCAGCCAGGAAAAGCACTTCAGGCACATCCCTTTCCTCAGAGAGTCCATGGGACACGGGGCAGACGTCAGGAGCACCGAGGAGCTCACATTTGATACTTGCTTCAGCCTGAGGACACATGGCAGGGGAACACATCTTGCCAGGGGTGTGCTCAGCTTTACCTCTGCCGTGAGGAATGTGGGACCAACACTGTGCTGTGGCCAAGGTCGTGCATCCCAGAGCAGCCCTGGGGGCTCTTCTGCACCCGCGGAAGCGGCTGCTGCAGGACGGTGCCCACGGCTGCTCTGCCCCCTCGGGCTCGCCGGGCATCTGGCTGCGTCAGGGAGGCTTTTTTTTCAGGCTACATTTTTAGCTTCTTAATTTCATTCTTAATGTTCTTTGCTTAAGCCCGAAGGGCAGTGAATAGAAGGCAGGGTAGTAAGAATAGCTAAGCAGCTGTAATGAGATTTGTGCTCGGGATGCTCTTGCCTCCCCGCTTGTCTGTGTCGTGCTGCTCCTGGCTGAGTCAGCGGCCTCTGGAGACATGTCGCTTGCGGAGGTCTTTCCCAGGGTTTATTTTTAGTCCTTTTGAATCGGGACCAATTAGCTCCATACGCCTCGTGATCTGTTTCCCGATGTTTTACCTGGGGCTGGCTGCCGGCTTTTCAGGTTCCACGAAAAAGATGGAAATTGCAGGTACTTCCCAGCTCAAGGTTGTCCTTCCCTTAGTTACAGCTATTCCTCCAAGTTATGTGGTTTTCTGCAACGTTTCTGACTGCAGGGGTACAGGAGATGTATTCATTTTGGCAGCTAATTCTCACAGACACAGAAGTGCTTTTGTAAATGTGTTTTCCTTTTTACTAGGTAAGGGATTTTGTCTATCATATTTCTTTTTCTGCTAAATATCCCCATAGTTATTTTTTGTCTAGTTATTTGATTTACTTTTCAGTTTCTTCCTCATTCTGATCTTACTTTGAAAATGTTATCTTAATTCCTGTCCAGCTCTTCCTCCTCTTCTTTTCACACTTCCTTTCTTGCTAGCATGGGTAAAAGCAAGACACTCACTGAGAAGGCTGAGACAGCTACTGAAAAAGTTCACAGGGATTTTCCGTCCCTAAAATTAAGTCCCTACTGGCCTTACAGAAGGGCTGATATTCAGGTGGCTCCAGTTTCATCTAGGGCTATGGCAGGGCAAAGTGCCCTTGTAGACCTTAGGAGAGCAAACCCAAGGGCACCAAGCAGGGAAATGCGAACAAGATGCAAGGTCACTGGGGGGACTTTGGGCCACCTGAATATACTCCTATACTCATGGGACTATAAGTGGAACATCCTAAGCAAAATGGACTTGGTGATGGTAGGAGCTGGGTCTGTTTTGTTCTTTCCTTTCTCTAACACTAAACATTTTTCTATTGCAAATGTTTCACTCTTGGGACCTACACTATCCATGATCTAGCATCTATATCTACCTTCTGGGTGGTAAAGCCGTCCCTGGACAAGCTGTCTGTTCAAAGCCTCTGATTTGCTTGTTTAAGACTTGTGGATCTCTGAGGTGAAAGCAAATGCTGGAAGCTAATGCAGGTTTTGTAACACACCGCCTGATCTAAACAGCCTCTGGGATTGACAGGAGGCCAAGCAATAGTTTAAGGAGTTTGGTTTTGAGGGTATGTCAACACTTGCTCCTTTATGCCAACAATTCTGTCTGAATTTCATCCGGATCTCAGTCCCTTCACGGTCTGTATGGCACAAATGCTAGTTTGCCCATCCAAACACCTAACTCCTGTTAATGAGAGAGCGGGCACAGTTGATGGGAAAGTTCCCTTCCAAGGCTGCTCCAGGCAGGAGCAGAGCTATCCCATGCTTGGCTTCCTCTCTACCTCACAGTTCTCCAGCGCTGTGTTCCAGCCCTCAAACGCTCGCCCAAGCCTTTCTGCTGCACCCCAAGGAATCCAAGGCACGTAAAACACCCTTGGTGCCAAACTATGAAAAAACACCCAGACACTTTGAACTGGAAAGCCACAACCACCAAAAAAGAAAAATTGCATGTAACGACTGGGGGGGCCCTAATAAGCGGCCAGTGGTGGTGAGTGGCCAGACCACGTCCCGGCCACGTGGAGTCTGCGACCCCAGTGAAAGGGGATCCAGCTGCTGCAGCTCCCCCAGAGCGGGCTGTGGCAGGCACGGGCAGCTGGAGAGGTGCCTGTGGTCCCCTCACACAGCCACACTGACCTAGTCCAGCTAGTGTGGTTGGCAAATAGCAGCAACGTGGGCTTGAGTCTGGTTGGCATCAAAAACCCGGAGTGTCCCATTGCTACCTGGCCACTGAGCTCTGCAGAAACCCCGCGCTGCCGTGGATCTGCTCCTCTGGTCACTCTGCTCAGCTGCCCGCTACCAGATTCTCCTTCAGCTTTCAGGAGGACAGATGCAGGACGCGCTGAAAGACAGTTTGTAAGTGGCACTGTGCAAAAACCACCTGGAAAATTTGCCCCAGGCAAGGATTTTTGGCACTCTTGGATGCTGATGTACCCAGTATTTCCCATGGGTGCAGCCCCCTCTCCTGTGGGATCCACTCTAGCTGCAAGGCCATGGTGTGACTGAGCTCCCGTGGTGGCTTTGCACCAGCAAGGAGGTTCGCTCCATAAATGCCAATGAATATAATTGGTGCAGGATCATCGCCGGGAAGAAATTCACTGTCCTCCGGCACTTTGTGGCCTCTCGCTGACCTGCTGATGAACATGAGTCTGCCTGCACCTGAACTCCAAGCACACTGACAGACATAGAACGGGTCACGTGAAGAGGGTCATGGAGAAGAGGGCCCCACACATTTTAAAATGGGTTTTGTTCAATGCATTTTCTGCTATTGTAGGGGCTCTTGACATGGCAGTGTATTTTTTCTATCCTGCTCTGCCTGTCCAGCTTTTTATTTAGTTTTTACTACATGTTTGAGGTTTGCTTTAAAATGCTGGAAGGCTTTTGGCACTGTGATGTGCAGGGAACAAGAGAACGGGATGCCCTGTGGTCTTTGCTGCCCACGAGTGTGGGGACTGGCCTCTGTGATGGATGTGGTCCCTTCCAGGCCCATGCCTTGCTGATGTGTATTCAGCCTCAGCACTGGCCTCCTCCCACAGCGTTTTTCACCTCTGGAAACACCTACAGCATTTGAATCAGTCTATTTGCGAGGTAATTGATGCTCTCAGATGTGTATGTCAGGAGGAATTTGTCCCTAGAGCAATTAGGCTAGTTGTTTGTCTTTCATGAGATCTTGTTGATTTATATAAATTGCAATAAATATAGGCTTAGCCTCCTGTTAGTCAGGCTGCGACTGGTCTGACTAGGGTGATGAAAAGCTCCTTGCTTTAATGACTCTGCACATTTTCTCCCGGGTGAGTTCCCTTTTCTTGCTGCCTGAGCACATGCCGGGGTGGTCGCAGGTGGCCCTGCTCGCACCAACACCTGACCTTGAGCTGCTGCAAGGACGCTGCAATATGGAGCAAAAACAGCTCCAAAACACCCCAAAAACACAGGCTTCAGACCACCCCGAGGCACATCTGCTTGGTTTAAATTTGTATTCAGTGCTGTCGCTGTCAGACACCATCACGTGCGACGGGTTTCTCCCCTGCTAAGGGTTGCAGCCATGCGTTACGAACGCCTCCGCAGCCAGCAGAAGATGTTCCCTTCCTCATAGGCTACAAATTGATACCAAAATTAGTAACTGATGCAAAATTATGCCCTTCCTGTCCCAACCACCAAAGAACATTGCCCTCATCATATGCAAAGAGGCCCCGATGCAGCCAGGCACCTGAGTAATGCTGTGGATGTGCTTCAAAGGGAACATGTGTGTCAGCTGCTCCGCTGGATCGGACCCCGAGGAAACGCCTGGCAGATCTGTGAGCACAACAAGGGCAGCGTGTGTTTGCTGCACAGCATGGGAACAGCGAGGTGGGAAACGGCAGGAGGAGGAGACCCTGCTGGGAGCCACGTTCAACCCACTGACACAGCTGCAGAGGGATGTGGGGCTTGGCAGCATCACCCTTCTGCTCCCTGTCTCGTGTGGAGTAGCAGTTTCCCTGATCATAGAAGCAACCCCTTCTCCAAGAAATGGTTCTGGAAGAGCTAAAAAGATGCCAATCCAGGGTCATCCTGGAGTATCGGTGCCAGTTTGCCCTCAAAGGCAAAGCTTTTAACATCCTGAGTTCTTCTGTTTGTCCCTTTCTTCACTGGTTGCCCTGAAATTCTTCATTCCCTTGCAGTACATGCTGACAGTAGTGTCCAGATCCTGACTGGTAGGTAAGAAGATTGCTGGGCTCTGTGACATGGAGATCAGACTCTAGTTGACATTTAAAGATACTGTGTCGGGTCTGGCTCTGCATCCAATCGTGTAGGAGAATGGGAATAAAAAAGCAATAGAGGGCCTTGTCTCTCAAAGGCCGTGAGACAGCTCATGGGAGTAACATGTCCTCTGTGCTCACGGCATTGCAGAGCGATTTCCACCCCCGGCAGCAATCCAAACAAGCCACCTCCTCTACTTTTAATTGCTTCCTTCCTCCTTCCCCATCCCCTCGTTACCTCTGCCTGCCCTGTGCCCTTTCGTTAGCAGCAAGATCCTCAGCCCGTGGGACCTGTGGTGGAGCCCATGGGGCCCATGGTGGAGCCCATGGGGCTCATGGTGGAGCTCAGAGGGGCCCTCAGTGCTGGAGATTTCACAGCCCCGTCCCGATGTGTCCTGGGGTCTTGCTCCCCCAGGCAGAGGGTCTCGGCTTCTTCCCCTTCTGCCTTTCTTACACTTCTCCCCACTGCCACTTTGCAAACCCAGACTGTGGCTGCTCACAGGCAAAAGCTGCTGCATCAACCCCGAGCAGTGCCAGCACCCCCGGGGTGCCCTTGGCTTGCCCACGTGCACGGTGCAATATTTCAACATTTCAACAACCCCTGAGCTGAGGTGCCACTGTCTGAAACCTCCTGGAGCCATTACCCACAATGAAGTGTCATAACTCACCCAAAAATAGCAACCTTAGCCCTGGCCAAGAGATACTGTAGGTGTCTGCGTGACTAGTGCTGCTGTTGATGATGCTCATAGTTCCTCAAGAATTGGGAGATAATTTTAAGCATCCTAGAATGCCAAAGAGATTAGAGACTGTATAAATAAATATCACAGAGACTATTCACACTTCCTGCAACGTTGCTATTAAGCAACAAACAGCAGGTGGCTAAAGAGAGAAAAGCGAGGAGGAGATGTGCGATCGTGGTAGGGACACAAAGGAGAGTTCCAGCTCACAAAGGGGAGCAAACTTTATTTTCCTGGCTTTGACCAACAACAGGTCTCTGACTTTTGTTTACAGATTTCGTGTGTTCCTTGAAGGTAGAGGTCTTGAGCTGGGTATCTGGGGCCAGGTAGAAACAGGAGTGCAAATTGCTGGATTTTCTGGAGTGGATCCAGAGATGTGGGTAGTTACTATTTGGTGTTTATTCAAACAGAAATGTGCATGAAGTTAAGCATATTAGTAAAAATAAAATCAAACCCAAACAATGAAGCACAACAAGACACCAAATGAATCTGAAATTAGTCAAATTGTCAAAAATGAGAAAAATGCTGGAGGTCAGTGGGACGTTAATTCGCACCCACTTGGTGTTGGCTCGTTTGACAGCGTCTTTAACTGCACAGTGACGTGCTGGCATGAGGGAGAGGATTTCTGGCACGAGGAAGGTGGCCAGAGAGGAGAACTAGGTTTTGGGGTGTCAGGCCTTGTGGTGCTGGTCCCGCAGACCCAGCCCCGTGGCCCTCGCTGTAGTCACTACTGCTCTTTCTGCTTTTGCCACACATCTTCAGCGTGTCCCCCGGGCTTGCCTGTGTGCTCCAGGTGATCCCTGCCTAGACTTTGCAATGATTAATTTCCTCCCAGGTGCTTCTCCGATGCTGTCACCACAGCACAGGAGCAATCTGCAGGCACTGATGAAGCTGTCTCCTCCTCACCCTCATAGGACAGGCACGTTTGCCCTGTCCTCTCTGCGGAAGGGGAATGAGTTGCACATGCAAGGGCTGTGACTCACCTGGGTCACGCTGGGCCTGGCTTTTTCAGGCTACAGAGCACCCCTCATGTGCAGCTGTGTGTGCTCCTCACTTTGCAGCATCGCACGTCCTCTCATCTCAGTTTGGGTGCCCAGGAAACAGGGCAGCAACCCAGTCAAGGTTGGGTTTATGGCCTGGTGTCATTGCTTAGAAACTTTGCAATGACAGCAGGGACATTGCCCTGTTTTTTGGCAGGGCGATCGGCTCTAACCAAGTCACCGTCCCTCTTTCCATCCCTTGCAGTCCCTTCTTTCCTTCCCCTTTACCATGATGAGGCAGGGATCCTACGGACAGCAGTCCTTGCCCTAGCACTGCCTCCATGCATTCCCAGAGCATCCTCTGTCCTGTTCACTGACCGAAGAAAGGGGCCCATTGGAAGTCTAGAACGTGACCATGGGATTCATTTTTCTAATGCACAGAAGATCTGGTGAAAAATGCCCAAGCAACCCTGCCTGAATGCCAGTGAAGTACGGAACAACAACAGTGATAATGTACGGTGTTTGTGCAGTGGCAGGGTTATGTGTGAAAGGAAAATACCTCATGCAGCATGCTAGCAGAAAGGTACTGTGCAGGATGAAAGTAGCAGTTTACAACGCCAAAATAACAACTTTTCTGAGTCCTGTGATTATTTTTAGTGACTATTTACGCAGCAGTTTTTCATCAGATCTGCCTTTGCAACTAGGTCCCATTTATAAGGAAACCCTTAAATGTGTTCTTTGAAAACATGACTAACGTGGGGACTATAGTAACCCATCATCGTCTGTGCGATAATGTTGACTTTCATCAGTCCTCCCCAAACAGGAGTGACTGAAGAAACCCAGTGTTTGTGCAGCTTCTGCCCCTCTCCAGCTTCTCCACGGTGGTGATTTCATGGCACACCTCAGTAAACAGCCAATTTAGCGAGGGAATTATATGCTATGTAATGATACCTTCCAGTCTGGTGACAGCAGCCCTCGGGCACAGCAACTTTCTTGTGGAGGTGTAAGGGCCACAGACAGGTCATGGGGACGTTGCTGTTTCAAGGCTAATGCCTTAAACTTCTGCTTCAAGGCAGCAGGCCTTATCTGCTGGAGCCTCGGGCCTTGCTGCTGGAGCGGTGTCTGGATGGGGGCTCCGATAGGAGTCCTGGACACACGCGCTCTGTCTGTGCCAAAGACTCTGAACATTTGGAGAATCACATTATGACCCCAGGGATATAGCATTAATCACCTTAATCTAAAAGATCTCCCTATCTGTAGGGCTGGAGTGCTCTCATATTTCTCAGTTACCTTGAGAATAAGCTTAACACAAGTCAGGTGATTAAGAAAAATATGAAAATTATGAGTGATGGGAACAGAAGTCAGGGACTTGTGTTCCTTTCTGCCTACCCAGGGTGCAGACCCAAGAGGTTTCCTCCATGCTGAGGGAGGTGATGGTCTGCTGGCAGCAGGACTATGGAGACAGCTCCTGCTCTCATGGATGACAGGCTGCTTGGGGCTTCGTGCCTCCCATGAAATCAAACCCACTGCTGGGCTCTCTGAGAAGTGAATCCCTTCCCTAAGCATTACAGATCCTTAGCTTATTCAGGAAGCAGTTTTGGACACTCCTGCAACAGCTTTTCGGTAACACCGATGTCCCCCAGGGAGGTCGGGTCCAGCCATCTCCTGACCTGACAGCAACCAAGCCATTGGTAACTTCTTCAGAGATGAACCGAGCTATGAACAGCCCTGGGGAGGTACTCTCACCTCTTAATATATCAATGTTCAAATCTCCAGTGCAATAATACATCAAACCAATGTGAGGGGTCTTCACCCTGAGTCAAAGGGCTGTGGCCCACCTGATGCAAAACATTCAGCATGAACTTGCTCTGTCATTTCCAACGTGCTCCAGAGTTTGCGAGGTAGCTCTGCACTAGCAGCCTTTCTGCTGGGTGTGTTATCAAGAGTGAGGACAGCTCTGCCTGTGTGACAGATCTGGTTGTGTGGGTCCAAACCGAGCCGGCATGAGGCTGGCATGAAGAGCATGAAGCTGATAGGGGCTCTGCACCGCGCACGCTGAGTGAATGCAGCTGTGTGACCGCGAGTCTGCATCTCACGCAGTGACAGCACGTCCTTCTGAGCGAGCCAGCACCGCGCTGATCTGGCACTAACAGCAACCGACTCTGGGCTACGAAGCCTTTCCCTGAATTTGACTTTCAGATGGATGTGGAAATTGGCACCCGTTCTTTATTTGCAAGCATTGAGACATCGCTGGGCCTGGATTGAGACCAGACATGACAGTAATCGACCGTGTTAAGATGACAGAGGTCTTGGGGTGGCTGCCCACATGCCCCAAGCTCTGAAGGATGCCAAGTGTCAGTGGAGTGACTGGGCCTCCATAAGGAGATAATTTCCTGCGGGAATTCATCCTACCTGACCCCAGATACCCATAAGTTAAACTCAGGTGTCACAAATGGCTCCTAGGTGCTCTGAGTGTCCTTGTGCCTGCCCTGCTGCAAACTGTAACGTATATACATTTATCTCCCTCCATTCTTGCATGGCCAGTGCGCGAGGCTGCAGTGCAGAGCAAGCGCCTGACACGGGAGCGAGAGCGGTGGGAGGCGATCCCGGGAGCTGCCCGCGCTGCCTGCGGATCAAATAGGAAAGGGGCTGCTTGGCCTCAGCTACTGCACAGGCGCTCGTGCCCGCGTCCCCCGGCACCCTCCTGCCCTGCAGGAGACCCGCTCAGCGCCCTGGCGCTTTGGCCCTGAGCAGAGCTCACTGGAGGAAATTTGATGTAAACAGAATTTGGATCAGAATGGGAAATGAAATTCAAGGGGGTTTCCTCCTCCGGATCCCAGCAGTGCCTGAAAGAGGAAGCACTTGTGGCTCAGGGCTGTTTTCACGGCTCCCTTGGAGGCAGCTGCATGTGATACTCACAGCCAAACGCTTGGGAAACCCATGTTCAAATGTAGGAGCAGCCCGAGCCCCCTCGCTCCTGAATTCCCCTCTCCAAGGAGGAAGGGGAGGGGAGCTCCCCCTTGGCATGGCTTAACACAGTCCGTGTCCAGACGGACCATGTGTAAGGACGGCTTTATGGGGATGAAAGGTCGCTTAGTAGCCCAGTCTCTTGACTTGGGCCATCAGACAGGGATCCTCCTGCTGCCCATGTCCATGCATGAGTGTCCGTGTGCGTGACAGCACGGCGGGCAGGGCTCAAACCCCCATCCCCACTGTGGGGAACAGGGAGAGAACAACGCACCGGGACATGACAGTGCCCACCGACCTCCCTGGAGGACGTGGTGGCAATGACCCCCCGAGAGGCCGTCACCCCATCTCCCCGCTGTCACTGCTGCCGTAAGAAAGTCCTGAAACCCTTCAGAGCGCCCTCAGCTACGGGTGCAAGGAGCTCAGCTTTACATCCCCAGGTCTGTATCTGGCTGCACGTGGTGTGGCAGGGACACGGCCACTCAGTTTCGGGCCTAGTTCTGGCAGTGGCTCCTCTCGGTCACACATGCAGATATTTAAAATGAGGCAATCAGAGGAGTTCTGTGTAGCCACCAGGCACTTTTTATTTGCCTGGTGGTAGGAGATGCTTGGATCTGAAAAGTAAATATCTCTTCTGGTAGTTTTCCATTTTTTAATAGCAAACCCTCAGCTATTCTCCAGGGCCTCCCAACAGCTAATCCTTAAATCCCAAGATTCCAGTTACCACCCACTGTGCACATTAGTAGTGGTAACACTGGATATTTGGGCCAAAGGGTGGAGTTTCACATCTTGAACAAATTTTTCGGTATATAAGACTGCACCAAGCCGTAAAAGCCTCTGTCTGATCCCAAACAGCCAGGGTGACCCAGACACCCAAGAAGCCACTTGTCCCCAACTTATTTTACAGCTGTGGGTGGGTGTGGGGAAAGACGTTTTGTAAAGGTAAAGATGATGATGATGATGATGATATTTGCCTCAACAGCAGGGAGATCTGCAGTGGGTTTCAGACCCCTTTCTCTGGCCAATGCAGAAGGTTTCTGCCCAGCAGTGCCATATATTAAGTCCCTGTTATGGGAAGAACCAGGAACAGAAAGTCTCCGTCTTTCCCTGCAGAGGTGGCCTGAGCACTTGGCTGGTGACTCATGCTCCGCGTTGGGGTGGTTCTCCAGGCCCCATCCATGCTCACACGGTGGGATGGGAAGGGGCCCACATGGTTTGTGCATGGTTGCAGGGGGGACCACATCCCCCCCAGCTGCCCTGGCTGCCAGATGTCTGCTTCTCCCTCGCTGTCCGCGTTTTCCGCCAGGAAACGTTGTCTGGACAGAGAGGAATTTGGCTGCCTGCCTTGGATTTCTCCGCATTGGCCAGCCCAGGTGGAGCTGTGACCGGCCTGTGTGGTGTGCGGAAATCCTGGGGGATTGCTCCCCAGATACACTCAGTGGGCTGGGGATATTTCATGTCTCCATCCTGCATTAGTTGCCAGGAGGAAACCCCAGGGCTGTGAAGCTGCCCTTGCGTGGGCAGAGGAGAGCGTCAGGCTGCAGCTGTCGCTCCTCCTCCTCGGCCTTTGCACCCTGAGTACGCGATGTCCTCCCCCTAATCCCAGGAGGAGCAGAAGCAATGTGCTCTGCTGCTGTGACTAGGCACAAAACTCAGGAAGGGACTAAAGCAGGTGGAGACGAAGGGAGGTGACAGAGCCTGGCAGCTCCCCGCGAGCCTCGGCTCCTCCGGCCCGCGGTGTTTGGGAGAGGGCTCCTGAGCCGCAGTTCTGAACCAGGCCGCACTGGGCGCTGAAAGCAAGTGGTGGGAGCTGCTGTGGATCCAAACCTGGCTTTGCTGCAGAGGAAACCTGGGCCGAGCCTCTGGGGAACGACCAAAGCAGGGCTGAAAGCGGTGCCTTGGTGCTGCACTCCTCCCTGCTCCTGTGAACCTGTAAAGAATACGGAATCTATTCCTAAAATATGCAAATGTATTTCAGGTCTTCCGGGAGAGACACCTTACTGGTCCTGTTCAGAGGCCAGGCAATTTAACAGGCTGGGGCAAAGCCAATAAAACAAGATACTGCTCCACTTAGTTGTTTTGGCCTCCCCCATTGTGCAGTAGTGACACTTGCAGCATCCACCAAAATGCTGATTTTATTTTGGCAGATACATTCAGCTGATCCCTTGGTGCGAGCTGGACTCACAAATCCCTGCTCAGTGTGGTGTGGGGCACAGCAGAGAGGCACACGGTGCCACGAGGGCAATTTGTGCCTGCTGCCACGAGGGGTCAGGCAGCAAACCCTGCACAGCATGGGGACGAAAACCAGACCATAGGAGCAATATCTGGGAACTTTCACTATCTGCCTGTGCCCCTAGCATCTATCCATTAAGGTATTTGCTCTATGGCAGGAGCCAAAACTGTTCTCATCAAAAGCCCCGAGCTGATAATGCCGATAGCAGAGCCGGAGCTCAGACGTGTTCTCACCCGTGGGTGCCCCAGTGCCTTGCTCCAGCTCTTGCTGTGACAAAACAAACTCTGCATTACGTGTCTGACCGCACTAAGGGCTCTCACCACCCTCTGTGGCACTAGCGGGGAGACAAGCTGGGGGCCTGTCCCTGTACCACACAGTACGGTGGTTTCCTCCTCTTTCTCCACTCTGACAGGCACCTGGCATCTCCTCTGTGATGCTTTCCTTGCTCATCCACGCACATCATTCCCCTCTCCCTGCCCAGCTCCTGCAGGCTTGTACGAGGATGCACATTTGGAGAAGGCGTGATACCAACATGAGAAATCCAGCAGTATAAACAGGAAGCCCTTCCACGAGGCACCCCCAGCAATTAATCAGGGTTTCACGGCCAAGATACCACCGCCTCCGCCGCACGCAGGCGGAGAGGCGCTGTATCCCTTCCTCATGGGGACAGGTTGGGTGGGAATCCTGTCATTCCACGGCTGCCTGCGTGGCCGAGGGCTCCCTGTCCATTCCGGAGCTTCCCAGGTGCCTCCGGTGCGTGACGCAGCGCCGAGCTCTTGGGTGCAGCCCCGAGGGGACTTTGCCTCTGGCAGCTGCAAACGCCCCAGAGCAAACGCTGGAGCGAGTAGGATTCCTGGCAAACTCAAAGGAGACAGGTCGACTTGCCAAGCTGCTTAATGTGTTCAACGTAATGCAACTTGCTTGAGGTATATCTGTTGTTAGTGGGCTTATTCCAGAATGGTAGGAGATGAAAAAAGCACCTCCATTTTAGAAACTAATTAAACAGGGTAGCTCAGCCAGGGACTGCTGCTGTATTACAGAAGCTAAAATCTGAAAAACATAGTGGTAGTGATTGCCAGGAGCCTTGACAGTGAATAAGTGATAGAAGAAAAACATCTGTCCCTTAGAATGAGGTCAGATAAAGACTGACAGCCCTGGACAGACCCTCTTCCAAAGAGAGGTAATCCTCCCTAAACTGGGAAATAAAAATGTTCCTTTTGGACCCGTGCCCCCTAGTCATAGATAAGCTGGCCAGCAAGGTGGCAGATGGTGGCTCTGCTGCTGTTGCTAGGGCATATGGCTTTGTGTGGCCTTCCAGTTGTCCTGGGTTAGCACAGTCCAGGGAGGCTGATGTGCTGGTGCGCGAGCAGGCAGATTGCTCCAGCCTGGATCCAACATTTTTTGTGATATTGCTGGTTTATTAAATCATTCACTGAGCTGACAGCTCTCCTGGCTCCCTCCTAGATGTGCCTGAGAAACTGGCTTAATTGCTAGCCTTGAAGCAGACTGTGAGCACAGCGTGTTTGGGGTGTTCAATTATCAACACATTTATCAGGGAAAACCAGGCCTTTTCCATGAATGCATTAGGTTATCTCACAGACGAGATGCTAGCCAGTTTGTACAGGGATATTGTAATCTGCATCTTCTCTGGTCTCCAGGAAGGACTTGGAGACACCACTGGAGCCTCCCGGAAAATGGATGCTTTTGAAAGAGGGTGATGAGGAACAGGAAAAAAATCCCAGCCTATGCAACCTATATGCAACCTTGGGCAGGATGGAGGCAAAAGAAGAAGACGTGCTCAGGTCTTCATAGATTAAGCAGTCCTATCAACTAGGATCCATCACCCTGTCCTGCTTCTGGGAGCATGGGGAGAACCAGATCCACATCTTTGCTACGTGTTGGCCCATGGAAGGCTACTGTTGGGAAGGGAGGAGGATGCAGCACATAGCGAGCAGCAAGAATATCTGCTGTCCTGGTGTGTCCCCAGGGTCAGTGTCTGCTGTTCCTGCTCTGTCCCTGGTGCTTTGTGCTGGGGACAGGACTCCTGGATCCTGATCTGCAGGCCTGGGAAGCAGTCCCTGAAGTGGACTTGTGACCAGGCTCTGCTCACCTGTGCTTCAGAGGATCGGGAACAGGGCCTCAAAACCATGCAATGAGATACATCCAGGAAGAACTCAGCAGAGCTACCTGGAAGGGGCAGAGCCCAGACCTGAGGCCCAAAGCAGTAGGAAACCAGCTTTGTCTCATAGAGGCGTGAGACAGAAGCCTTGCACCCCCATGCTTCTGTGCCTCTCAGCTGGACAATCTCCTTATGAAAGGAGTTGGCAGATCTGCCAGAAGAATGCAACTAAACTCTCTCCAGAGGAAAAATCTCATCAGCCTTACAAAGCCGGTTTAGAAGCAAACATTGGATGACTTCCTAAAGGCAGAACCTTTTAATCTATAGAGCTGTGCTTCAAAAGAAACAGCGTGCCATGAGTGCTTGCTCTCCATGGATGCAAAGGAGGTTTGCTCAGAAGGGATGAGGTTGCCTCCTGGATCAAGGCCCATGTGCTGCTTACGTCAAGCTTAAAAAGGATTTAAGGGTTTCACAGCCCTTGTCTTGACCCTCTGCCCATGGGTGAGTTCATTATAAGGTCAATTCAAAGCAGCAGAGATGTCTGTGGACGCAGCTTCCCTCATCACCGCACGTGTCTGTGGCTGGGCAGGTCTGAGGCAGGCGGATTGCAGAGGCTGGTGCATGAGCTGGTGATGCTTCTCTTGCCTCCCTTGATGCTTCCCATGCATTTGCCCTCTTCATCAGGGAATGTTCTCACCTTGGTTTTGTGATATCCCATGGGTGTGATTTCACCCTGCTGAGTTCCTCTGGTGTAAGGGATATCCCTCCTTCAGTCAGAGGACTGTGCTCATAGAATGTGTACACACTCGGGTTATCTTTGCCCCACTGCCAACTTTGGCAGAAATTGGTCTAATTTTAGCTAAATATAGGTCCATAAGGTCCAAAGATGTTATGGAGAAGAGCAGAAGGGCACGAGAAGATTCTCACACGTGCGTGTGATTCTCACACCTGCAGAGTGCCTGTATCAGGCTTTCGTCCCAAGGAAATGGGGCTGGAAGAGCAGAGCCTGGCACCGGGTACATCCCTCTGGTGCAGGGTTGCTTGATGCTGGAGGGACCAACCCGGAGACCCCCAGTTGCAGAGGCCAGGAGAGGAGTGGGCAGCAAGGTCACCCCGCAGAGGTCTGCGACCAGGACCGTGCAGCAAGCACAGCAGAACTGAGCGGGGAAAACACCACCTCAGCCGCTGCATTTGACAGCAAACTCATTTTTCTCTGACAGGTTCCTCAGGCAAATCTGGAACAACCCAGAAAGGATGAGCTGGGCGCAGGTTTTGCTCAAAGCAGGCAGTCCTCTTTCCAGGGATAGCGCGTCATTCCTCTCCGTGGGCACAGCTGTCAGGCAGCGCAATAAATCTTCCAGCCGCAAGAACTCGGCGCGGGCCTGAATTTGCCTCACTCTGTGCAGCAGCCCCGGCCTCCGCCGCCAGCCTGCTCGTCCGAGCGGGCGCCGCGGGTTGGATCCAGCCCAGCGGCGCTGCCCTCTCCGTGAGGGATGAACGGCCAAGGCCTCTGCCCCCCTCTCTTCTCCCGCCTCGGTTGCCATGGCGAAACGCTGCAGGCCGCGAGCCAGCCTCAGGCCTGGGCGCTCCAAGCGGGCCGGGATGGTTCCGGTGCTGCTCCAGAAGGAACACGGGAAGACAACCCCGTGTTGTGGAGCCACGTGTGAAGAGTTGCTGCGGAACCATCAAGCGTGTTTCCACTGCAGTGCTTCGGGCCCACACGTGTGGGGCTTGCTCTGTCGTGTCTTCTCCCGGCCTCGAGGCTGTTGGGATAACGGTTCCTTTGCTCTTATCTCTGCTGATAGTATCATTTGGGCCTCCTGCTCCCGCACATGAATGCCTAAGAAGAGCGTCATGTGCTAAAAACTCCCTGAGGGGCAAAACTGCCTTGCCAGCCCTGCTGCCTGCAGGCTCAGCATGATCCTTGATCTCAGATCTGGGTGGGAAAAGGGGTCAGAAATAGCTACTTCTCTTCTTTTTAAAGCGTCTTTGATCCAAAAAAGCTAGAATAGTATCCTATCCTTTGATCTCTACATGAAGCAGGGTGACAGACGATTTCATTTGAGTTTAAACTAGTCCTGGTGTAAAGCACCGCACCAAGCCCAGTCAGTCTGCGCTGTTCCTGCATGGACATGGGCTGTCGCCCACCCATGCATGGGTTCCTTGGCCTCACTGGAGGCTTACTGTGCACCCATTTTCCATGGTCTCATAGTGAGAGCTTGAGAGGGGATCTGATTAATATGTACAAATACCTGAAGGGTGAATGTAGGGAGGAAGGGGACAGATTCTTCTTGGTGGTGGCCAGCAACAATGGGTCAATGGGTATAAGATGAAACCCAGGCAGTTCTGTCTCCATGTGAGGAGGAACTTCTTTCCCGTGAGGGTGGCAGAGCCCTGGCACAGGCTGCCCAGGGAGGCTGTGGAGTCTCCCTTCTCTGGAGATCTTCCAAACCCGCCTGGCTTCCACCCTGTGTCATGCTCTGGGTGTCCCTGCTGGAGCAGGCGGTTGGACTGGGTGATCTCTGGAGGTCCCTTCCAACCTCAGCCCTTCTGTGAGTCTGTGATTCAGGTCGCTGCCTGTTCTGCCGTGGAAACAAGCCCCTTGAGGTTATTGTGTATTTGCCTGTGTGCACACAAACACACCCACGTCCAGGCACAGTCCTTTTCCTGTTGCATTTAGGATTTTTCCTTACGTGTTGATGTTTTACTGAGCTCTGGTGCTTGTTTGCATTAAATTACTGCACTTCTGTGTCCTGATTTTTATCTTACACCGGCTTAGGGTTGTGCAAGCCTGTAATCCCCCTGCTGATTTACAGTCACAAAAGCAAGCCTGGAGTCAAACCTGTCTCTCTGAGGGGTGTCCCTTGCTGCTTCTACACGTGTTTGCAAGGAAACCTCTTATGTTTTAGCCATCATTAAGTTCTCTGCCTAAGCAAAAGGCCTCTAAAGAGGAAGACTGAACTAGGAAATAGTCTCCTAGGAAGGAGAGGCCCCCTCTCGTCTTCTGGAGTTTGGGCTGTAATCCCATAGGCAGATATTAAAAATGTGTAGGCATCTGGCCAGACTTCTCCCCGATGTCGACAGCTCCTCCTCTTCCCAAGCTCCAGCTTGCCATCACTTTTCAAATAGTATCTTTTTGGGAAGTATCCAGAACCAGTCTAGCTCCAGAACCAAGGTCTAGGAGGGAGAAGATGCATCATTTGTGCTGGTTGAAGAGATGAATCATTTGAGCTATTTCGTTCTCTTTACATTTTAAAATTAGGTGATGAGTAAGCCTGATAATTCCCATTTAAAAAAACAACTCTGCATTTTTTTTTTTAAAAAGTATGGTTTGTTATATATACTATTTCCTTATTGCTGTTTTCCTGTGTGCCATAATCACTTGGCATATGCGCTCAAGACAAGTAAGTTGGCAAATAATGGAAATATTATGTCTGTTCCCTGAGCATATTGTGTGAAAGGCGGGTGAGGGAGGGAAAAAGGTGGACAATTTTACTCTTCATTACCTGCCTAATGATCAATAAAGTCTCATCAGATGCTGCAGCAATGCTCAAATATACCAAGCAGATGGGCTAAAAGCATATTTTCTATGCTGTAGGGTTTTGGAGAGTTACTTGACATCTGGACTCTGCAATCCTCCTAAAACACACCTAGGGTGAGACCTACATGACCCTGCTCTGGCCTCTTGATACTAGCTGCATTGCAGGGGGGTAGATTTCCTAGGAAGGAATATTTTCAGGCAGAAGAGATGACAAGCTCAATTGCAGTTTGCCTTACAAGAACTGTGGCATAGAAATGCACATTGGACGAGTCTGCTGTAGGAGAGAGGTTGGGATCAGCCTGAGCCCCCAGGGAGCAATCACTGCAAGCTGCTGTAAGCACAGCTCCACTTCAGGAGTGAGGGAGGATTGGGAAGGTCTCCAGGTAGACTGAAAGCGTGGGGACTCCCTGCCCTGAGCTCCTCGGTTCAGGAAAGAGGAGCTGCTGCTGCACAGGGTTCTGCGCACGTCCGTCCCTCTTGGTTTGGCAGCTCTGTCTTAGGCTCTCTTAGTGCTGATGTCTCTCTCTCACCAGGAAACAGGTTAAGGGAGAAAGGGGGTCTGAGGAGCCTCCAGCCTTAGCTACTGCCACCTCGGCAAATGTGAGGAAATGCCAGTGTGTCCTTGGTTACACTGGCATTACCTGCAGTGGTCCCCCACCACAGAGCTCCGTCTGGTGGTTCCACTGATCCAGTGGACGTTGCATCAAGGCCTTACAACGGCAGGGTTGAGCTGGGAGCTAATGCACACCAGTCCCTGCTGATCCATCTGCAGTGCTGCTTGACTGTACATGTATCCTGGACTGCATCTGAAGGAAGCAGATTCACTAAAGCTGGTCACCTTGTCCCAGGGGCTGGCATCTGCCTATATTAGAAACCCTCCTGGAACTGGGTCTATATATATCCTATGCTCCCTGTAGATCCCTCATATGTTTTTCCCTGGTGGATCACTTCAGATAGATGTGGGTTGTGTTCCCTATGTGCTGGCTTTGTTCTTGATTTGGCAGGGGTAAAAATAGTAAAAGAAAGAGGATGTGTGCAAATTGTCTTCTTTTAAAGACACATCCTCCTCAGAGCACAGGATGAAAGAAAATCCCCCAGTCCTGTCTGTAGAGGGGAAAAGCCCATGATGGTGCTGAAGACTCACATGCTTGGAGCCTCCCACAGCTTTTTTGGTTGCTCCCTGGGGCACGAGTTCATCTCCAGAAATAATGAGACAAAAAGAGTCTCCGTTCTTTCTGTTTTGTAGATCAAACCCTCTGAGATGACCCCTTTGCAATATGATCATGGAAGAGTTGTCTACGAGTCTCTGCTGAGGCAGCCCTATGAACATGCTGGGTGGCTCCCGTTGGTCCTCACAGCCATCAGTGGTCCCTACCCAAACCAGGCACTACCACCCACGTCTGTGAGCGCTGCAGGGCCAGCGCTGTCCTGCTGCATTTCCAGCCCCATTTCAGCCAAGTCAGAGCAGAAATAGCTCCGAGCTTGGGCACACTGGGCTGCCAGGCTCTCTTTATACAACAGTCCTTAGCTTGAAGCAAGGAAGGAAGGAAGTCTGTGCCTCCTGCAAATGAGCAGAGGTCTTCAGTTGGCACATCTAGAGCATTGGAGCCCCCATTGCCTGCCATTGTAGGATAGGGGTGGGGGAGGCACTTGTAACGTTTTTGAGCTGAAGAAGGTAGTTGAATTCAAGCCATTTAGCACATGCATGGCTTATCCCCACTTGGAGGCCTCTCTGCGCCGGCAGAGAGGCAATAAAGGGCCCTTAGTGCAAGGAAGAAGCAGGGCCTTGTTTTCCACCCCGCTGTGATTCATCCTGTGCCTTCTGCCTCTTGACTGGCAGGGCACACCCCGGGCGGAGGAAGCCTAGGAAGTGGCCTAACTGTTTCAACATTCCCTGTCACCCAACTCATTTCTCAAGCACTTGTCTTCTGGCAGCCAGAACCTCCTATGGCTTCCTCTTCTGTGCTTTTGGAGAGATCCTTCTATGTGTGACATGGGAAAGTCACTCATGGATGAATGCATGGTGTTTGCGGTGCTCCTCCTAAAGCTCCACAACATCCTCATCCCCGTTATCCCCTCTGTGAGGAGATGGGGACCATGTGATTACTTGAGGGAGGAGGCACAAGACTAAGACTTGGGCATTACAGAGATATCACTTGTAATTAAAATTATTCTTCAAAATTCACGATCATGATCTGACTTGTCCAAGCAATCATGTTGCTATTTTTACATTACTGAGCTAGCATGCTCATCTGGATCAGTGCTGCAGCACATCACATGAACACATCTTGTCACTGTGATAGCTCCCTTCCTTCCTAATCTCTCATCACCTTTGATGACCACGTGCAAGGGAGTAACTCCTTTCCTGCAATGGAGAAGTGCCATACCTGAAAGATTAGTTTCAGACTATCAATGGGAGATTCATCCTGATGTTTCTGAGGTACTTCCTTTTTAGACTCTGAATAAAGGTACAGCAGCTACTTAGTGAGGAATGACTTCCCTTCTCGACAGGTACTACTCTAGCCTGTAAAACCCCTACTTTATCTAATCAGTTCTCCAGTGTCACTCTTAATAGCCTCCCAGGCTCCCTGTTTGCTTCCCTTATTACTGCTCGGAGTTCAGAAGGGTCATCCTGGCAGCTAAGCAGAAGTTGAAAGCTGGTCTGTAAGTCTATTACAGTGAATATCAAAGAAATCTTCAGCAAAGGTGAAACAATTACAAAATTTAGTTAAAAAAATGATGTTAACATAGAGATATGGTTACAAGCACATGGGTCTGGCTTCCCCTGCATCCTCCCCAACCACTGCTCTGCTCCCAGTAGATAAGGTGGGTCTTAAAGCCCTTGCCTTTCTGGTAAGACTACTGCAGAATGAGGTTGATGAGGCATGGATTATCCACGGCAGAAGCAATGAAATGATATTTACAGACATCTCACTGCTGCAGTCCACTGTGTTTTGGCCCTTGGGCCCTTGTCAGAGCATTTTTGCTGGGGGAAGAGAAGAAGGAGGAGGTGAAAACTCCAGGCAGTGGAGCTCAGTCAGGGGAGAATGGTCACAACAGGGATTTGTTCTTGCACAAAAGCTATAGGAATAGAGAGGAACAGAGTTGAGCGTGAGTCATTTTAGTGGCTACTTCAGGCTGATTCTGGGCTGTTTTGTCAGCATTGCTGTTCCTGATGATTTATGAGAGGGCTCTGTGGCACATGAACAGCTGAACTTGGTGTGACATCTGGCAGTGTGCAATAATTTGAGACAAGCTGCTTATCACCCTAAATAGTTGATTGCTCTCTGGCCTGCCCCATTCAAAAGCCAGTAATGAGCTGTATGCATTTGTGGCAGGTGTGGTTGCCTGTTATGAAATTATACCATTCAAACGAAAAGATTCCTTCAGTTTGCAATTGGAAAACATTGGAAATGAAGCCTGAGGACTAACAAATCACAAATGCCGTGGCCTCATGAAACAAAGTGCTTATCTAGAATAAACACACTCTGCTGGGGGAGACCTGATTTTTAAAAGTTCACAAGTTAACTCTATATGTCACACTGGGGCTATCCACCTGCTGCTGGAGTGAGCTATGTTTCATGTGCCTGACTAGTTTGACGAAAATGAGTGCTTGCAGTCAGGCCTGATGTGCATCAGATGTGCGCCCCACTGGGTGATTTTGCAGGCACCAAGCTGAAATTAATGAGTGTGGAGACCTGAGATTGGCCACCTGGGAAGGAATATTTTATCCCTCAGAGGTGGCATATGCTCTGCCTGAGAAACATTGGAGTTTCAAAGGGATGAGAGTAGTCAGCAATGCAGGGCCAGATGTGTCAAAACTACCTCCTGCTTAAATTAAGAGTCAATAGCCTTTGGGGAGAGAAGGGAACTTGAATCTGAGTTGGATTCCTGAGATATTTCAAAAAAAGAAAATGAGCATAAAGGTCACTGTGATTTGTCAGCAAGAGCTTCTGTCCTGTGATGGCAGCCAGAGGACCTCAGGCACACAAGAGTGTCAGGGGAGCTTGTAAAAAGCAGCAGGAGAGAAACGTCTTCTCTGTGAGGATATTGCCCTAGGCTTGGTTGGCTAGAGCACGGAAAAAGAAAATTAAGAAGTGCGGGTGCCTGGGCCTTTTATGAGTCTCTATATTTGCATTTCTTGAGAATACCCAAGAACAAGATGATGACCTTGAAAACTCATGAGAAAAAATAAATTTTGTGTTAGGTTTAAAATACACAATATTTAGCTATGTTTTGCAGTTTACGCTATTCTCAGGCAAAACTACCAGCAGACTCTCCAGACTGAATCATTTCAGAGCTGTACTCGACTGCTGCCTGATTTTTATTGCCCTTAGATATAAAATGGAAACTATATATTCACTCCCCTTTTTACATTTCTAATATTTTATGTGAACAACAGAATGTTGGAATTACAGAATCGAAGAATAATTTCAATTTCAAGGAACCCAAAGCAGGGCTAACTTCAAAGCTGGGCCAGGTTGCTCAGGCCTTGGGTTTTGAGTGTCTCCAAAGGATGGTGACTGCTCCTCCTCTCTGGGCAACCTGTGGCAGCGTTTGACCATTCTCTTTGTGAAATATTTCCCTTATATCTGACTGGAATTTCCCTTGTTGAAAATCTGATGCTTGTTCTTGTTATTTGACTGTGCATCTCCGGCAAAAGCTTGCCTCTGTCTTCCCTGTAATCCCTTTAGGTAACATAAGGGCTCATTAGGTCACCCTCCCATAAACTGCTCTTCTCAGCTCCTCAGAGTTTCTGTTCAGACCAGAAGCTTCAGCCTCCTCACCTTTTTAATAGCTATCCAATGGATTTACCCATGTGTTGATGTCCCTCTTGCATGGGAGAAGAGGGTGAAGTCCAAGTGTGCACACAGTGCTTCAGATGCAGCCTCATGAGGACCTCATGAGTAGAGGGAAACAATCTTTTCCCTCCACATGCAGGGTATGATCTTGCTTATGTGACTCCCCATGTGGCTGGTCCTCATCCTCTTTAATAAAGCTCTGAACAAGCAATAACACACAAATCAAAGCATCTGAAGGGAAAATTCTGTCACTGATAGAACTGATTAAATATTTGACTTTCCGGCAGCATTTCTGTATTTGCTGAGAATAAAACTAAGAGGATGATTTGAGAAAGAAGGAAGAGGAGCCCAACCAACCCTGAGGTGCTCCACCTCAGTGAAAGACATGGACATGGTGGTATCGGATATCTTTAGTTCCCATTCAAGTCAAGGATCTTCTAAGACATAAGTAGACATGTAGCCCAACCGTTGGCTTTTCTGCCCATCGTGCCACATGGAGGACAAGACGTGAAGAAGGCAGGGGAAGGGTCAACCTCCATCTTCGCAGATCTCCCATCATCGCCATCCCTTTCTTGCAGGGCCCCGAGCATCATCCCAAAGCTGGGGCACACTCCTCAGAGCTTGTCATTAATCACTTAAAACCCTTCTGACAACACGGCCTCCTTCGCCTGGCTGGGGATATGACTGCGCTGCTGTCATGTGCTACACGCCGCACATCGTGACTCCTGCCTGACTGCCCTGAACTGAAGCAGCAAAATGCCCCGGGGGCTTCTCTGCTGGCTCTTCTCTAGCTCCTGAGCCGCTCTTGCAGTGGCCAGGAAGATTTTCAGCTGCCCAACAGCACCAGAGCTGCTTGCAGGCTGCTGGTTGGGCACTGGCACTGATAAGAGGGTTGGGGACACTCGTTTCCAATGTCATTACTCAATGGCACGCAGTTGCCATAGAAATCTATGAGACACAAATCTGACTTAGCCTTCTTTCGCCTTCCCCCACCACCTTTTTCTTTTTCTTTTTTTTTTTTTTTTTTTTAAAGGAAGCAAGGGAAACTGCAGAGCTAAAGCTGCTTTTCTGAGAAGCTGGGCTGGAAACCCTTGGCTCTCAAGTGGTGTTTTCAGATTCTGGTTCAGCAAGTGGCTGTATGTGCATGCTTATAACCAAGGGTAGCTCAACAAGCAAGTGTGCTTCACAGTGGACACGAGTTGTAGAAGACTTTTGCTCTGCTATGTCTCCAGTGCGGCTGGAGACACACAATGAGAGTGAGAGCGGACCCTGGTTTTACTGCCCTCCATCTCTCCATCCTCAAACCGTGATCTTGCAAAAAAAAAGGAACTGTTTTGTCCTGATCGATGAACCATCTTTGTGTCCACAAAACTCTGCCAGCTGCTTTCCTGACAAATACTCACTGCACATTATACCGTGCTGTGATATGAGCTTATGCTACATAAAAATTGTTCTTCCTGTAGGTCCTGGAGAATAAAACAATGTAAGGTCTTATTCACTATTAATAATACCATTTGGCTTATGGTATATACCTAACTGTTGCCATTTTTTAAATGATTTTGCTAACATTATATTCGCTGCAGGTACATTTATAATATGCTTGTTCCTTTTGCTTGGAAAGAACAAGACCAGGGCACAAATAATTATACAGCAAGGAAATGACTGCTAAAACAATTTACCAAAGACCATTGTAAAGTGTTTAAAGAAGTGAGGCTTCTTTTCAGAGGCAAGATTAGCTTTCTCTTGCTTTGCATGGTGTCTTCCCAAAGCAAAGCCTTGATCTTATGGTGGGTTCCTGGTTTCTGGAGAAATATGAGGCCCTGTGTGAGGGCAAAACACTCGAGAAGAGGAAAAAGGAGGCCCTTAGCCATGTTTTCCAGCCTGGGAGAGATGCTCTTTCTCTTTATCATTGCTGCGGGCAATATTAAAGCAATATTAAAGCAACCCTCTGCTCACCTTTGCAACTCCTTGTCCATGTGAGACTGCCACTAATGTTAAAGGAAATGAGTGTGTGCCCAGCAGCATGGGAAAGGATTTCACACCCCAGGCCTAAGTATAAACCGGACATGAAAGATGAAGCCTGGTAGTAAGTATCAGTGTGATATAGCACATAATGAGGCTTGAATTAAATTGCTCCTCAGCAGGTAGTCATTGGGCGAGCTGTGCTGGCCACGAGCCATGGCCGATGCTGCCATGTGCCTACGTGTTGTGTTTTGACACTGCAGTGTGGGGTTGTGGCAAGGAACAGTGACCCCGTCCATGCTGAGGGCCAAAGGCCCTGCAATCCAGTCTCCCCATGTCCTTAATTGACATTGGATTGGGGTGGGCCCGCAATCCAGACTCCCCATGTACTTAATTGACTTCAGATTGGGGTTTCAAGTAGATTCTGAGGGGGAATTGGTCTGACATGTCTTGCTATCTGATATTGCTCCAGTTGGACATGCTGCTGCACGGAGAGGAGCTGGTCTGCCACAGTAGGGTCACTGTTGCCATATGCTTAAATACCTGCAGCAGTGATGCTGGACTTTCTCTCATGGCACGTGGAGGGTATGAAGCGATAGTGATAACAGACCTATCTAATCCTATGAGGTGCTGTGGGACATTGAGCAAGCGCTGGTGCGTTCACCTGCCGATGACTTTGGGAGATGCTCCAGAGCGTGCAAGACAGGGGCTGCTGAAGAGCAGCCCTCCAAACCACACAGAAGTTGTGGCCTGACCTTCCCAGGTGCTCGGGACACACTGCTCTCCCTGACTGCACTCAGTGTTTCTAAGGAACAGGCCTGGTCCTCGGGATGAACCTCACGATGCAGGTGAGGATGACGGAGACACAGCCTGGAAGGCCTCAGCCTTCAGATGTGAGCAAACGGGGGGACTTCTGCGTTGATGTCAGCCCACGGGCTGGGGTTTTAACAGCAAAGCAGCGTGGCTCGCATGCGGGCCCGGGCTGAGGTTCAAAGACAAAGCAGATCAAAGGCAAAGGCTTCAGACCAAGCCTCGGCTCGCGGCCACGGGAGCCTCAGTAATTCCGAGGATGCCCGAGCCAAGCACGGGCACTGAGGCATCGGGGCCAGGGGCTCTCACGGCCTGGTTTGCACCCTGGTCTGCTCTCACGTTCGCTCCCCTCCGACCATGGGGCCTGGAGGCTCGGACACGAAGGCGGGAGACACTACGAGCACGTCCTCAGGAATGAAAACTCTTCTTTTTTGCTTTGCATGGAAATTTTGTTGTGTATTGAAATTGAAATTCCAAGCTGTGTATGGAAATTCTTTGGAAAGCCACAGTTACGTACTCCATTACACAGACAACTATTTTGTGTGTAAATGCATGTGTAGGGCAGGGGCCATATACACAAACCTGAACCCTGGTAAATTCTGTTGAAAAAGGCATCTTCTTTCTGTGAGGGGTAGAAATTATTAATAAATGTTATTTGAGGATTTAAATGTGTCTTGGAAAATATTATTTTTTAAAATGGCTTTAATTACCATGTGTCACAGCTCATTCTTAAACTGAAAACAATGGATTTCAGTGTGAATTATGTTCCTAGAGACATGACTGATTGATAGGATTTTGAAAACCTCACTTAGTGATTTTGGGGAATGAGTGAGAGCTGGTGTAAACAAAAAGCTCATCAGAGAAGTATATGCGATCGTTCAGCACTGACTGCACGAAGGGATTAAAGCAGGAGCCTGAAATGGAACTCCTTTATAAACCAATCTCACACCATTACAGTATAAGTCTGAAATGTTAGAAGCAGCCCACATAATGACTTCAAGTTTTGAGTCACATGGTCGATCCATTTTTAATGGTACTATTTTTGCTGCGGCGCTTTTGATAAATGGTCAGAGAAACGTCAGCCTTGACGGTTTATAAAATTAGCAAAATCTCGGTAGTAAAGATAAAAGCAGGAGTCATTTGCAGAGACCATATGGACGAGGGCTGCTCTGGGTGTGCTACCCCACGCCAGCTCTCCTAGTACTCCAGCAACATTTCTCTCCAATGAGTGGAATGTGGTGGAGCTGCATGAGAAACACCTGCATTGCCTGCACTCGACATCAGCTATTCCTGAAACATCTGCATTACCTGCGCTCGACATCAGCTGTACCTGCATTTCCAGAGCCGCTGCTGGCCCACAGCTTCAGCTGAGCTCAGCGCAGCCTTTTCTAAAACCCGGCTACTGCTGCAGAGGGAATGAGGTCCTGCTGCTGTAGTCTTTGCTCCTGCCTACGTGCAGTTGTGTCCCTGGGATTATGTTTCTGCTGACTCCAAGTGCCGCTGTGCTGCAGGAGCGGTGCTGGAGGATTCCCAGGCGCCGCTGAAGTGCTAGCAAACAAGCACAAGGCAATATTTTCCCTCTCTATGGAAGCCACAAGCTGCTTAGGTCAGGGTTTGAGTGAGGGCACAAGCAGCTCAGCCGCTAGCCAAGCTTGTGGCTGCAGCATGACATGCTTTGTAACAGAGGCGTAGATGTACCAGGGATGCCACGCGCTTATTGGCCTTACTATTAAAAAAGCTTTTCACCAAGCAGGTCTGCAGTTCAAAATACAGGAGCTACTCAAAGCACGTGTTCGGGTCTGGATCTGGCCTGTGAGTCAATTTGCCTTGGTCTGATCAGGGGGCTGCCTCGCACCTCCCGCTGCAGTTGTGTTTCCATGTGGTCCTCTCAGACTCCACCTGACGGCCGCCGTGCCGGCGACCACTCAGGCTGGTTTTAAACCCCCTTGTGCCCTTGCACTGGCACTGCTCTTGGACTCCCCACTGCTTCTGCACGAGTGGTGGCTGCTCCATCCCTTGTGATGGGGGACAGGGCAGTCCGGGGGCTGGTGGCTCCCAGACACCCACCAGCTCCTGGCACCCACCAGCTCCATCCTGCCGCAAGGGACAGAGACGCCTCTGTGCTGCCCCGAGCCCTTCGTCCATGCGCTCTTGCCCACGTGGCCTAACGATCCCATGGCTGCTGCTTTTCCCCGTAGGCACCAAGAGAGCAGCAGCCATCAAAGGCAGCGAGGGCACCGTGACCTGGAGTGTGGGTGTTGACCTGGAGGGCGAGCGGCCTCTGAGGCCTGTGCGGGCCGGCTGCCAGAGCCAGCGTGTCGGGAGGCCGAGAGGGCTGCGATGGAGGGACGTCACCCTCGTGGGTCTTGATGCGAGGAGCTCCTTATGGCACGTACCCACCCACGTATACATACATGCAGATCCTTACATATATTTCAAATCTAAAAGGAAGGTGGAGGTGCTCAACTGAGTGACAGGAAGGAAAAAGTGGGGCTCCTCTCATTGGGGAAGCAAGAGTGCAACAAGGCCGTGAGGAGGAAGCCTGGTTTCAATCCCTGCATTTTCCCAGGATGTTATATCCACAGGCACAGGACAGTCTCTGAGAGAAGGGGAATGTTCCCCTCCTCTCTGCTGCTCTCCTCGGTGTCCTGCGCTCGCAGGGCTGCCTCTCGTGCAGAGCACAATGGGCATCCTCTCGCCTCACGCTCCTGAAATAAAAATAACGCAAAATACCAGAAAATGAAGCCTGCGTCAAAAGCTACCGGCTGAAACTGAATGCAAGGAGAGCAAGTTCAAGAGAGGGCAGGTATCAGGTAACAGAGCCAAAGAGCTGATGCCTTGGGAAGTATTCACTGGGGAATGTGCCTTTTTTCCTGTCTTCCTCCTTTATTTTCTCTCTTTATCTTTCATATTGATCTGTATGAGGAGAGCTCTGCAGCTGTGATATTTGAAAGCTGTTAGTATCTCATTTCTTTATCTGTATCCCCTGTCTCAGTAATTGTTTCTGGCTTTCCCTGGGCTTTTCTGCATGTTCTGTTTAGCTGCGTGTCTTGGGCTTTCTCCTGGAGGCCTTTTAACCACCTGAAATTCATGTTTTCTGCATCACCTCATCAGGTGAGCTACTTGTATCCATCATTAACCATTATTTTTCTTTGAGAATCTTTGGAGCTGAACCCAAAATGGTTTGGGGCATCCTGAAATGATTCAGTATTGCAGTGTGAGGGCAGTCGTTTCACCTGGGAAAAGCTGTTGGCAATGAAGCTCCCTGCTTTTCCCTTCCTCCCCAGCCCATGTTGCCCTCTCATCCAAAATACAGGAGACTGGTCCAAGTCCTCATTCAGAAAGAGGAGCAGGTGTGACCATCTGAAGCTGCATTTCCCTCTATAAATATCCACTGATAGCTGGGAAAATAACTCGGACCCCCTTTTATTTTCATTTTCTCCTGAGAAATGGGTCTGTGTTTCCATATCAGTATCTCTGTTCTCCGAGTCCAAGGAGAGGAACTAAGGCCAGTGACATCCTCCTCCTTACACCGTCCTCTCCATCTCCTGCGCCCGGCAGACGTGGCAGGTTTTGTGCCCACCATAGCCAAGCTGAGTAGCTTGTACCAGAGCTCGCATCCAGAGACAGGTGTATCCCAAGCACAGCGGTTTCTTGGTGCAGAAATCAGCTTTGGCACATCTCCATGTTTAAGTGAACTTCCCCTAGGTAGGAAAATCACCTGCAGTGACACTTCAGACAGATTATCCCTAGAATTATATTCAGGTGTTTCTCATAGAGGCTGAATTACAAACTCGTCCAGGAAATCCTTCAGATGGTTTGTGCTCTCGCTGAGCCATCCTCACTCCCTTCTCTGCTGCTGACTTTAGTTTCTGGGCTTTGGCCATGTTCCTCTCTCGTCTTTGCTCCTTTGGCAGCAAAGACAACCAAATCGCTTCCCCTCCCCTGTTCCGAGACCTGCAGCGTGACACTCATGTTGGGTGCATGTGTGACACCAGCGCTGGGGTGCAGGAGATCCTGGGGGTGAGATGTGGGGGCTGCACAGCTACGCAGGGTCCCAGTCCTTAGGTATCCTGAGGGGTCAGGGCCAATCTTGCTTCTTTCCCCCAGACACACATTGGTGGAGATTTGCGGAGCAGAGGAGAGGCTCTAGAGATCAGCATCCAGCCTCCTCTGGATCTCCTCCTTCCTCTTGAACTCTTTCCTCCAAACCATTTTCCCATTCATCTCTCAACGGCTACACTAACTCCCACTGAGGCAGTGACTCCATAGCTCACCGAAACATTCCCGATCCCAATCCCCATTGCAGCCCTAGCTCCATCCCCCCTGAAATCATTACTCCCTACTAGGTCAGCTCGCTCAGAAGCTTTCTGTATCTCCCTCTGAAACTATTAACCCAAATTCTGCGGAGGCCTCCAGATTCAGCAGAGTGAACTCAGCACTTTACTAAACGCTCACGATTTTTAGCTAGACCTTGTGAACAACCAACTCAAGGGGGTTGTGTGTATGCATTGCACTGCTACAACTTTGTTTAAAGCCCTCTCCTCTGGGATATAGGAAAGACTGCGCTCTGAGACCAGCTAAGACAGGAAAAAGAATTGCAACCAAAATAAGCTTGTTAGTTTTTACAAGGAATAACATAAAAGCTGCATTTTTCAAAGCACCCTGAGGGAACCAGTCCTAGGGCCGACACTGAATTTAATTTGCTACATGCCAAAGGAGGCAGCTTTGGAAAAGGGCCCATAAGTACATAGATTCCTCGGAAAGACATTTTATCAGGTTTAGCAAAACTGATGTGCTCGGAGCAGCGAGGGAGCCCTCATGCTGAATGGGGAGCAGAGACCCAGGCAAAGGAGGCGCCTCTGCTGTCAGGGTCACTGTGCTTGGCAGTGAGCTCGCACTGCCCCACTGGGATCCCTGCTCTTCCGGAGTGCCCTGGCGAGAGCGTGGCTCCAGGTCCACATGAAATATCCCGTTGGATCTGTCCATCTCCTTCTGCCTGCAGGAGGCAAGTGCTGTGGTGGCAAGGCTGGTTGCCTGAGGTGGCGTCAAAACTGCCTTCACCCAGTGTGCTGCCTTGCGGGGAGAGCCGACAGCGATGGGGAGGTTCCCATTCCATAAAGGATTCCTCTGTTCCTCTAAAGCCCTAATAAAATCACAGAATCACAGGAGGGTTGAGGTTGGAAGGAACCTCTAGAGATCATCTAGAGATCATCTAGTCCAACCCCGCTGCTCCAGCGGGAAAACTTAGAGCATGTGGCACAGGGTGGCAGCCAGGTTTTGAAGACCTCCAGAGCAGGAGACTCCAAAATGGTCCAAAATGGTACATGGCCTTCAAGCACTGCTGGAATATGTAAGAAAAAAAGGAAAAATTACTTTTTTAAAAAAGAATTCTTTTCTTTTTCCTGTGCGTAACTCACTCCTTAGAAAGGAGGAACAACTGCACGTTGCACCGAGTGTCATCCCTCTTTTAGGAAGACTTGGAAGATTATTTTGGAGAAGGTTCTGTTTTGCTTGTTACCCTGAGGGGGCCAGTTTGGTTGCAGAGCAGCGTCCCACACTGCCAAAGCGGGAGGCAAGGAAGGCAGCAGCTGTGCACAGTGTGGGCAGCATTGGCACCAATCTCACCCCTTGCTCGGGCAGAACTGGGCACAGCTAAAAAACTGCCCCCTTTTCCTATAAGGGAGCTTGCAGAGCCCCTGTGGGCCATGCACCTCCCTCTGCAGGTGCACCCTGTCTTATCTTTTAATAGAGATGCTACTTTTCTTGAGAGAGATAATGGAAATTTTCGCAGCGTACACAGAAAAGAGGAAACATTTTAAGAATAGAAATGAAAAAACCCTCAACAGGCTCACAGATGAAATCTGTGTAAGAGCAGGAAATGATGTTTTTTTTTTCCGTTAAGGTAACAATCCTTAAGGCTAACAAATTCCTAAAAGCCACAGAAAGAGAATTTTCCCTGGCTCTGTCATTTGTCCTACATAGCAAGGTTTATTTTATTTTATATTTTAATTGAATGGATGTCTCTTCTTCTGTCCCTTGAGTTACGGGTGACACTTAACACTACATGAAGAGACACTGAGCCAAAATGACCTGGAATTGAAAGAGAACTGAACGAAGAGGAGAGCTTTCCTGGGTTGAAAATATTCCCTTTTATGTGGAAAGAAGCAAAGCAAAAAGGTGGAGTTATTTAAAAAAAGAAAAAAAAAATCAAGTCCTGGCTTCAAAGCGTGGCTCCTCATCAAAGCGGCAGGATTTGTCCTTGCAAGTATGGTCACACACAGAGTAACAGAATAGTAAGACAAAAATGTATTTAGTGCTTTTAATCCCATGTTGCCCATCTAAATAATTTCATCTCGAATTCCAGTATTTGGAGCGTTTGTTAAAGGCTGCAGTGATACAGGCTGATAATTTTTCCTTTTGGCTTTTTCTTTCTTTCCTAGGTGTGGGGGAAGAAAACTTGAGATCAATATTCCTAAAGAAAAATGCCAAAAAGCTCTGACCAAAACAAGTCTAAATGTAGTATTTTTAATGGCTCGGTGTCTATAAGCAACAGGAAGATTTGTTAGGGGGCAGGAGATAAATATCCAAGTCTGTCCACTGGACAGATCCTAGAGCTGGACACTAACATGGTTTCCAAAGTTGCTGAGAAAACTTTATTCCCATCTCAATCCACAGAGGTGCCGTGTTCCCAAGTTCCCAACAGGCCGGTCACAGTGTTTTTGACACTGATAAGTGCTTCACTAGGGCGAGTGCTCAAGGTTACTCGTGCACAGCAAACACGGCGCCGGTGCCTCCCGGTGATCCTGGAAACCCTCTGGCTTGCACCGCACCTCAGCGCAGATCCCTTGCCTAGAGGTTAACTCAGCATCTCAGTTTTCACTTAAAATTCCAATTTTTGGTCCTCATGGCTTCAGGAAAAGGGTGAGATCATGCATGTAACCAAAAAGCAAATAAAAGAAGTACCACATGGATTATTTTTTCAAATGTAGGATTTTTAATCAATTCAGTGACGGGAAGGAGAGAGCTGAATGCCGGCCTGCCCTTCATTACATTTCATAGAATCATAGAATGCCGAAGGTTGGAAGGGACCTCAGAGGTCATCGAGTCCAACCCCCCTGCTCAAGCAGGGTCACCTAGAGCACGTGGCACAGGGCTGCATCCAAGCGGGTTTTAAAGATCTCCAAAGAAGGAGACTCCACAACCTCTCTGGGCAGCCTGTTCCAGTGCTTTGTCACCCTCACAGTGAAGAAATGCTTCCTTAAGTTCCTGTGGAACTTCCGATGCTTCAGTTTGAAGCCATTTCCTCTAGTCCTATCCCTGCTCACCACTGAAAAGAGGCCGCCCCCCTCCTCCTCACTGCCTCCCTTGAGGTATTTATACACGCTGATCAGGTCCCCCCTCAGCCTCCTCTTCTCCAGGCTGAACAGGCCCAGCTCTCTCAGCCTCTGCTCATAGGGCAGATGTTCCAGGCCCCTGATCATCCTGGTAGCCCTGCGCTGGACTCTCTCCAGCAGCTCCACATCCCTCTTGTACTGGGGAGCCCAGAACTGGACGCAGTACTCCAGATGTGGCCTCACCAGGGCTGAGTAGAGGGGGATGATCACTTCCCTCGACCTGCTGGAGACGCTTTTCTTAATGCACCCCAGGATCCCGTTGGCCTTCTTGGCCACCAGGGCACACTGCTGCCTCATGGTCAACTTGTCGTCCACCATGACACCCAGGTCCCTCTCTGCGGGGCTGCTCTCCAGCAGGTCCACCCCTAATCTGTACTGGTGTCCAGGGTTATTCCTCCCCAAGTGCAGGACCTTGCACTTGCCCTTGTTGAACCTCATGAGGTTTCTCGCCGCCCAGTCCTCCAGTCTGTCCAGGTCCCTCTGGATGGCAGCACAGCCCTCAGGGCTATCAGCTACTCCACCCAGTTTGGTATCGTCGGCAAACTTGCTGAGGGAGCACTCCAGCCCTTCATCCAGGTCGTTAATGAATAAGTTGAACAGGACCGGACCGAGAACTGACCCCTGGGGGACACCACTAAGTACAGGCCTCCAGCTGGACTCCGCACCATTGACAACCACTCTCTGCACCCTGCCATCGAGCCAATTCCTAATCCACCTCCCCGTCCACTCATCTATCCCACACCTTCGGAGCTTGCCCAGGAGGATGCTGTGAGGGACAGTGTCAAAAGCCTTGCTCAAATCCAGATAGATGACATCCACCGCTCTGCCCTCATCTATCCAGCTAGATATTCCTTCGTAGAAGGTGATCAGGTTATTCAAGCAGGATTTCGCCTTGGTTAATTCATGCTGGCTACTCCTGAGCACCTTCTTCTCCTCCAAGTGTCTGGAGAGAGCAGCCAGGATGCGCTGCTCCATCACTTTCCCAGGGATGGAGGTGAGGCTCACTGGCCTGTAGTTACTCCCAAAGGTAGAATCACATACGTTCCTTGGAGGAGACCCTTAAGGCCTGGTATTAAAATTTTTGCCTCCACCCTGGAAGGGCGACAGGAAGAGTGTCTATCCTGCCTTGGGCAGATGCAGTTTGCATCTGCACTCACATCTGGATGTTGTTGCACAGGATGTGTATAGAGAATAGTGTTTCTCTTCCTTACTGCCTATGCTGTCTTCCTGCACACAGACAAGGCTCGGGATCCCTCCTCTTCCCCCGCAGTGTTTTTGTTGTGCTTTACTTGGCAATTGGCTCTGTGATTTCTGTCGGAATATAATTTCATTCTAAATTTGCCTGGAAATTCATCCAGCTCCTCTGAGCGCCAGCTCTTTGCAAAGAAATAAATAGGTCCCGGCTCCAAGTAACTCTGGGACCAGTGATTAGATCCCTCTTGTTTCACACGACACATGATGAACACCACGTTGCAGTGTCAATATACTCAGTACACTTTTCAAAGCCAGTGAGTAAACACGCTCTGAGGAGCGCTCTGCAGATAGGCTTGCTTGCCAAGGGCTGTTGCCTCCTTCCCTAGCTGTGTTTAGTCAGTACATGGTTTTGTTTAAACAGGAAAACACATTAAGAGGCACTTTATCTTCAAGTGTTCCCGTCTACAGTTCTTACTTTCTTGGCTGGGGTGTTTAATATATAGTAAGTGCAAAGTTCTCTTGGGATTCTCTCATTAAAGTACTGGCAGGCCAACCACTCAGCGCTGGGTGACTACGTAACTGAGAAAAAGCCAATTATCTTCAGCTTTTCATCACACTTCTCTTTCCTTTTTATTGTCTAATAGCTATTTTTCTTCCCATAGAGCCTCTGGTGATCGTAGCAATTGTACTTGGGTTAAAACCAAATCAACATTTTCAAGTGAAACTTCTGACCATTGAGACAGGATTCATCTAGCTTGACAGGGGCCATCTGAAAGCCATTTCCCTGAGTATGAAGGTCATGCAAGTTTGGATGTTCTCTCAGTGTTTCTTTTTCCGCACTGACTTGCAGAGGAGACTCCTGCTTTTTAGAGGAGTAAGACAGTATGTGGTGACATCCAGCTGAGGTTTTTCCAGTTTTCAGATACTCAGTTGAGAGGGGTCAAGACACTCAGCATTTTAGAAGAGCTCAGCACCCTCTGCAAATCAGGTGCTCTTCATGTGCTCTAAGTTGAGCGAAGACACTTATCAGGACCAGGCTCTGATGCAAATCTAGTGGAAAATGCAAATCTAATGGAAAATACAAATATAGTTGAAATCTAGTTTTATTCTCTTCTACTCAACAGGGTAATACAAATTTACAACGATGCAGGATATTCCCAAATGTGATAATTTACAGCTCTTTCAGAATAATTATACCAAAAGCCTGTTCTTGATTATAATTCCAAAACAAAAGCACATACTTCCAGGTTATCCTGAAATAGATACTTCGGTATGTGCATTAGTATAATAGATGCTATTGGCATCTATAGACACTTTGGTAGATTAGAGATTGTCTACCTGCTTTACTGAATTTGAGCCTCCAAATATCAGCTCCATAGTCCCATGAACATTTTGGTCTGGGAAGACGGAATCACAGCCTCACACTTCAGCCTGTTGGGCACATTTCCCGGGGAAAGAGTTTCCCTGTTCTCCATCTTCACCCCTGGAAACTACCTTGGGCCAAATGGTCAGTGAAGATCCCAAAGTTTCCAAGCAGCAAGTGAAACCTCCCCAAGAGCTCCCTCCTTGAAAGGCAGGAGAGAAGAAGTAAGAGATGAGAGGGTCTAGCACATCAGAGTAGATGAGTAGTTCTGATAAACTTAACAGAAACATAAAATGTGCTTCAACACTTTCTCCAGTGATCACAACATACAAAATACGTTGAACTAAACTAAGTGGGGGAAAGGGTACTACTTCTGAGAAGAAGCATGCCCGTACCTACACCCAAACAAACACCTTGCAGTGCTGATCCTGCAGAAAAGCTCAGATACCTTGCTTAGTACTTCTCTAAGAAGGGACAAGCTCAAAGAGGAATCAGGCCAGCAAAATCCATTTCTGAACATTTTATTTTAAGGAGAAGTGGTAAAAAGCCTCTAGAAATAGGGAAGGATCTATTTCCTTGTCCTGGAAAGATAAATATTTTAGAATTAGTGGCTCTGCTTTCCCCCGACACGTGGAAGAGACTGCACAGAGGCCAATTAACCAGAAATTAAAAGAGAGTTGGGGGATTATGAGCCCCTGCCCACGAGAAAACCCAGCAAGGAAGCCTGATATCGCATGTTACCTCTCTGTCTGCATTTCTGCATTGATCCTGGCAGTGCTACACAACTAGTCTTGGTAGTAACAGAAGTGAAACACCTCACCAAGAGCTAGTTCTGGGTCAACAAGACTTTGCTTGACCAAATAAATGGAGACCCTGTTTTAAGAAGAAACTTGAAGATTTTTAGTGTACCCAAATAAAAGTCAAGAGGAGTAATCACTTCCCCCTGCTAGAAGAACTAAAGTGGCCGTCTTGGGGGTTGGCTGTGGTTTGAGATGCGTCTCTGACATTGGCCATGCCCCAGTAGTTAGATGGGTTGATCTCCTTAGCATGGAGGGGAGGAGATGAAGAGGGATGAGGCCTGGGAAGTGCCCGCAGCCAGGTCTCCAAGGGGAGGCAGACATGAGTGAGTTTAAGAGCACCCGACCGGGGCTGGCTGGTTCATGTCGGGCAAGGCCAGGGTCTCACCAAGGGGCACTGTGAAAACAGCAGCTGGATGTGGGTCAAACGTTGCTCCCAGATGGAGCCCGGCACGTTCCCTGGAGCGCCAGCTCTCTTGGAGAGATCTAAAACACAGGAAAGGGGTGATCACTTGCCAGCGAGGAGCCTTCCAGAGAACGGAGCTGCCACCGCCTGACCACGGCCGCCTTCCTCTCACTTGTGTCACTTTGAGTCTCACCGTGTCCTGCTGGCTGGTGCCAGTGGCGCGGCAGGCAGCCTGCCGTGACATCCCGGCCCGTGGATACGCAGCACCCCACATACATACAGCTGCTGCGGGAGAGCCCCGTGACCCAGCAAATGCCCCGGGTGGCGGCAGCAAGGACCGTGCGTCTCTGTCAGGTCAAGTGCATCCGTCTCCGCTGAGAGCTGGTCTGCCACCGGAGGGACGGAAATATTGCGGCTTGGTTTTGAATCTCATTTCCCTCCTCGCACTCATGAGGGGCTGGTCAGAGCTAGGGTGACTTTGACAGCTTTAAAGGAGTGATTGTGCTGGGAGTGAGACCTCACCCATCCACAAATCATTGCATCCAATGCCTTTTTTTCTCCCCCCATAAATTCAAATAACTGAAACAGATTCTTTGGTCTGAGTGATGGAGGCAAGATCACTTCTTCAGTCACAGTCAGGGTCCTGAACAGGTATTCAATACATGTTGAAAACAAAAATGATATAAAACTCATAATTTGCATCCATGGTGATTATGTAGTTCCAGTAGCTATATTTACAAACTCAATATTTATAAAATATATTTTAAAAAATTATTCTGCTTTCTTTTAAACGTTCTGAGAGCTGTTCAGGAAATTGGAAAGCAAATATGCAGAGAAAATTAGCATTAATAATAAGCCGAGGAAGTGTCCCTTCAGACATCTTTCAGATCTGCTAAGGAGAGGATGTCAAAGGAGAGAGTACGCAATAAAACAAGAAAGCATAAAATCTGTGGGGAATAAGAAAAAGCTGAGCTTCAGATTTTTTCCACAGCAACATTCCTCAAGCAAAGAAGCAAGGAATGGCCTCCCAGGCACAACGAAGCGGATCATCAGGATTGGCAGGATTATGTTTCTGGAGCTACTGAGTCCAGAGTCAGATTTTCCAGGCCTCTGACTCTGCAATCAGCAGTGACTTAGCAGAAAGAGCAGCACAGAGCAAATTGTTTCAGGAGCATGAGGTTGCACTTGTCTTGCTCAGTTAGGACGGGTGGCGACGGCAAAAGGCTGCACCAACAGTTTGTTCTTGGTAGGACTGCGAAGCTTCTGAGCCTTGTGTACAAATACATGGGGAAAGCCATAAGATTTTGAAATCTAAGCAAACCCCAGAGAGAGAGAGGTGCAGGGAATGGCCCACGGTCACAGTGCAGGCACAAGAGGAACTTGGGAGGTGAACTCTGATCTCCTCGTTACCGCACGTTCCTGTTGCATACAGTTAGTCAGGGCTAGGTTAGGCCTATACTGTCTACCTCTCTTGCCTTGTTAGCGCAGACTGAAGCCTAAACTTCTCAGAGAGTCACACTTCTGTCTCATACTCTGGCAGGAGGTTCTGCCTTTCGCTTCTCTTTCTCTGGCCATGCACAGTCTTCGGGCACAAGGCCAAGACTTGCAAGTTCTCCTTCGCAGCTTCCTCAGCCGAGTTACGCAAGCAGTGAATCAGTCTAAGCCGCCCTTCCCCACCGGCCCTGCTCTCTGCCTTGTGACCTTAAGAGGGACATCCTTGCATCCAAAGGAGCAGCCTGCTTTCTCTGGAGCCATGGAGCTATGTTATCGGCTGCATCCCACGTGCTCCAGCCGTGCGGGTGCCCGGCCAGGCCGTCCCCGCCTGCCAGGCCTCAGCCGCGGCTCTGGATTACACAGCGCTTCACAGAAGCCCCTGCTCCCAGAGCACGTGGAGACGTTCGCGTCTCGCCCGCAGCCGATGGGGCTGCTCCTACAGCTCCGCAGGCAGGGTCTGCGCGCTGCCTGGGGAGCGCAGGCCGCTTCCCGACTCCAGCGCTTGCTCCAGCCAGGCAGGAGCCGCGTTGCCATTAGCCGAAGCCAGGCCCCACGAGGAAGGGCAGGGACAAACTGTTCAGGGATATTGTACACCAGAAACTGTTCAGGGATATTGCACACCAGAAACTGGTTTTTTATGCTTGGTCTAGGGCTCGGCCCCTCCCTGCGCGAGCAGAGAGGCACAAAGAGGGTCTTTTTTCTCTTCCCTTTTCCCTGTGCTGTTTTCCCGCGGAGGGTGCTAGTAAGAGCAGGCCTAGCGTCGGCTCAGCAGCCTCCTGAGAGCGCCCGTGGAAAGGCAGCAGGAAGGCCGCTGAGCTCACCAGTGGGGCACGAGGAACACGATTTCCAGCCTGTTTCTGGCCTTGCTCCTGACTTTCTCTCCATAGTTTTCCTTACGCGCTTCCACGTCACACATAGGGGACACCAGCACTGTCCACGTACCATCATGTACTAAGGGCACATGGAGAGTCTGTGGCAGAACATGAAATCGGAGACAGGTCCCGCAGCACCGGCTCAGCTGTTTGAGCGGAGAAGACCTCATCCCACACGGTCACCATAAATTCTGGAGCATTAACTCACTTCCTTCCCCAAACCAGCTACCTTATCCCGCCTTGTGAGAACATATCTAAGAAACTCAACTTCTGAAATGACTCTTAATTCCCATTAAGGCAACCCACGCCTTAACTAAATCTACTTAAGATGCCACCATGCTGATCTGGTTACTCAGCTCGACACTGCAACGCTCGGTCTGTGCATTAAGCTTTGCCACGTAGGCTCCCCCTAAGTGGCGATGGATGCTTCTTCTTTTATTGAAGAAGAATCTTCTCTATTAAAAAAAGAAAAGGGAAAGTCATGCAAAATAAATTTTCACTTGCAGAAAAGAAACCTGGTGATGTATTTACAGCCGCAGAGGTGCCGGGAGGGATTTTGTGCAGGGAGGGGCTCGTTTTTCCAGGCTGGTGCCTTAGGCGGGATGGGAGGTGGTGGCAGGGACGGGAGGAGCTGGGTCTGTGTCGCCAGCAGGTGGCATCGCCACCCCCAGGTCACCAGCGCGCTGGTGCTGGCGCTGCGAGCCCGGCTGGGACACGGGAGCTTCCCCATGGCCTCCAGGGAGGCCCTGAGGCCGAGGAGGAGGCTGAGGGCTGCCCCCGCGCTGACCCAGCAGCACTGGGAAATGAAATACATGATTTTGGCTTTTTTTTTTAAAGCTCAGGTGAGGCCAGAGCTGCAAACTGCTTAACTGCCAATGTCTCCAAATGCGCCAGAAGGTGCGCGCCAGAAGGTCTATTCCTGCCCAACCTAATGAGGGCTTTATGAGAAGGGCTGCCCTGTTTATTCCCAGGTGACGAAGGGCCACGTCTGCATTAATCCCAGCATCCTGATGTCCTCTTAAACCGAGGAGCTGAGGGTGCCTTGGCAGGGCCGCCCCGGGCCCCGAGCGGCTCCCAGCAACACGCGTCTCCCGCAGCGCTTCCTGACGTCAGCGACGGCCGCTCCGGACTCCGCTCAGCAGCCGGCTCGTCTGCCAGTTAACGTTAATGTTTTCACCCCACGCTGCACAAGCCGCTTCGGAGCGAAGCTGTGTCCTGGGAAGACGCTCTGTGCCTCCGAAAGGAAAGCCAGTGAGTCAGCAAAATATGCCTGACTAAGCACTTCCATATTAGATTCTGGCCATCCTCGGGAACAAAATATCAGTGACCTTGCATTTATTAGGCAGGCTGATAGAAACGCCTACAAGAGAGCAGCTTTAAAGTGCCTGTTTTATTTCTTTTAAATGCAGCATCCTTACCAAGCTCCTGCAATAAAAATTGCAATTCCTCCCTTTCTCTAGATAGCAATGTTGTCTGAGAAAAGCATAAGGCAGAATATTCCGACATCTCCACTTATATGCTTCTTCCAGCTTGTCAAAGGGTCAAGTGTGTTATGTTTGGCACATGTGGTTAATGATTAACAGTTGTCTGTGGACAAACTCGTTTTTCTCTTAGCTTTGAGAAAGCTTGAGAAATGAAATGGAAAAACAGCCTTGGATTGGCTCCAGCAGGTATTTATGACTACTGTATTGATGGTACAGAAGATTAGAAGGCGTTTGGAATCTCTGGAATTTTTTTCAGCTGATCTGTTCCTGTTAGGTTTGAAAATAGTTAGAAAAGTATGAGAGAAAGTACGAGATTGCGGTTCAGACGGTTCGCAAATGCTGTGTGACCTTGAACTAGTCATGCGGGAGAGCAAGGAGAAACAGGAGAATCCCCCACACGGGTTTCTGGGCACTGAAAAGCGCAGTTCTTGGTTGAAATGGCCAGCAGTGGCAAGGCATTGGCATCAGCAAGGGTCATCCACTGAGTTGAAAAATAAAAACCCTGCTAAAAAGACCAGCAGAAAAGACAGAGGTTCCTGATTTAGCTTAGTTGTCCAACTTTGAGATGACTGAAGGTAGCTAGGATGAATCCTAGCCTTACTCTCCTCAGGGCCTAGTCTTTGAACTGAGAATAACACTACCTTCTTCTGCATTATCAAAGACTGTGATTACCTGTACTTCAAGATAATCACAGAAAAGACAGGTTCCTACAGTGCCTTTGTACCAAGGTCTGTGACACCTCGATTTCAGCTCAGTGCCCCATCAGGGAGAGCCCGCCTGACCCAAGGAGCTGTGGGATCTCTCATGCACCATGCCCACAGGTCCCTAACAAACCTCTATGCAAGGTGCTCTCCAGGTGGCCTTTATGGTTCTTGGTAACATGAAGGTTGGCTCTGGTCTTGGGGGGATTGTGAAGGTTGGCCAGTCCTGCTCTAGGCTCTGCACAAGGGTAGGAATTCACAGGTATAATAGCAGTAGGAGAGGAGTTACGCTCGCCTGTAGGCAGGTGCTTCAGCTGGGTGAGATCCAATACCTCATTGCCACCTCCCATCTCGCCGTCGAGGGCTGGGTAGCTCTGGAGCTCGCTGAGTATCTAGGCTGGGGTTGACTGTGCCGAAGGGTGGCCGTTCCGCACAGCTATATTGCAGCTCTGGAAATCCCCGTCCGATTGACATCAAAAGCACCGCAGAAGAAATCACCACTCAAAGGGCACCACCTCACAACAGCTTAGCTTTCCTATAGTAAGTATTCCTTGATGATAAAGAAAATAAGACTAGCTGAAGCTGAATTCTTCTCTCAAACACGCCCTCTGGTCRTTGAGGGAGAAACAGAAGCATGAATACGGATTCGCAGATCACAGTTTGTTGTACACAGAGACTGCATTGATGGACATGTTAAAAATATCTGGAGGGCTGTAAGAGAGAGACCATTTTGTGTCTGACATTGGATTTAATTTCCTTTTTCTTTCTTTTCTTTCTTT
>NW_020455888.1:2465922-2561459 GCF_003342845.1 Nothoprocta perdicaria | reverse complement strand
TTTTTTTTTTTTTTTTTTTTTTGGTAAAGACTCCTTTCTAGAATTCACTACTTCAATGCTTGGGATTTCAGATGCTCTGAGGCAAGGACTGATTTTTTTTTAAAATCTGAGATGCTTACAAAGTGGTTTTAATGATATAATACAATAACAAGTTAAGTTCTAATTTTATACTGAGTTTTATACTGAARAGAAAGCTCTAATGAAGGAGGTATAAACTCAGCAGACAACCTCCTCCTGCATTTGCTTCTGCAGCGAGCTGTTCCTTTCTCCCTCACCCATTAGAAGGCAATATGGGGCTGGAGAGACCCAATGCAGACTTGCACTGTCCTTTCCTGTGGGATTCCTGTGGCCTGTCCTGCTCCCTCTGCAGAAGCCACTGGTTCCCCAACCCTCTCTGTGTCTATCCTGCCCTGCTGTGCCCCTTGCCATCACTAGCAGTTGACAGTGGTCAATGGAATCAAACCTGGGGAAAGAACAAGGATCAGAAAATCATACAGTGCTGGGAAAGCTCAGTTTGGAAGAGACCCTGGAGATCATCTGATCCAATCTTCCCTTGAAAGCAGAGCCTTCTCCTTCTCTTCAACTCTTTAATCAGTGTCACAGCTGGACCCTCTCTGGTTTTCCAAGTATCTCTCTTACCTGGATGGTTTGAAGAGTGGAAATGGTTTTCCGAGTGTCACCTGAGAAACGCTGAGAAAGTGTAGTCCTCGTGTCCCTCCGTCAGTCCTTGTGTCCCTCCATCAGTCCATGTGTCCCTCCACCAGTCCTTGTGTCCCTCCATCTGCCGGCCACGCTCCGGCCGGTGCTGCCCGGGCTGTGGCTGGGCTGTGGTGCTGCTGGCTTGCAGTTGGCATTTCTGCCAACTGAGACAATTCCCTACTGCTGAGAAACATTTGGGAAGGCTGATTTCAGGAACACATGCACTGCAATACCACAAGTCTGTTCTGGAGTGGATATATGCTGAATAATACATATCCTGGGTACAGCAGTATAGTATAATCTATACTGGATATAACAAGAGTTTCAAAGGGAGCAGAGGAATATCAGGGCCTTGTACTGGCAGCTTGAAATACTTAAAATCCATCATCCATTCACTTAAAGCTTTCCTTCAAAATGACTTGCTATATTTCATCATATAAATACAGTGCTTTCCTCAAAATGCCTATAATAATCAGAAAGCTTTTACCAAAGGTCCCCAATTAGCTTTGGGACGTAATTTTACATTGCAAAATTTCAAGACATTGTGTGCTGAGAGCAGGTAGATCTTCTCCAGTGTAATGGTGGCCCTTTGTGTGATGTGACAGCTGACTCCCTAATTAATCTTCGAAATGTCAGAGCCTGCTGGAAGCAATTGGGCCTGACAGTTCAAGGGCTAATTAACTTCAAACCCTGCATTTTCTCTTGCTTCCTCCACTACCGTAGACCATTTATTTACTTTTTTCTTTACACTGTTTTTAGTGTTGTGCAGTGTGCCTATTCATGCCAGCCTGCCTGGACATCGCACCAAGGCTGCAAGTAGAGGTATTAAGCTGAGTGTGCTGCATCTTAAGAATTTTCCTAGAGGAGCTCAACCTGAAGGGAAAACAAGCCTGCTGTGAGCAAAGGGCTGGTGTTGAGGAAGAGCTCTCTGCAGGGGATGCAGCCTGAAGCCTCCTGGGGACTCCTGTTTGTTCGGGGTCTCCACAGGCTCCAGGAGCAAGGTGGCATTGCTGAGGCTTGGCAGCACRTGGAGCGAAGCCAGTGCCATTTGTCACCATTGCTGTGCCAGGAAGGGCGGTTGTGTGGGCTGCACAGCACCGTGTGGTTATTGCCCCCCTTTGTGTGAGCAACGTTGCAGGTCTTCTCACCTAATGGCTCAGAAAGCCTCCGCTGCCACCTGCATTGGGGCTCCTGAGCCTGGTGGCTTGTTTGTCTTTCCCTCTCTGGAGTCTTTTTTGACTGAGAAAGATGAAGGATTTCAGCTGCAGGGGATCCAGCTCCCTCTTGCTGCCCCCAGCTGCGCTTGGCTTTCATTGGGAATGCTTGGAAAGCCTTTTCCAGCCGGTGGGCTCAGCTGTGGCCGTGCACGAGCACAGGGGAAGGAGGGGACGGCAGCTCATCACAAACTGCTGCTGATGGCCAGATGGAACTGTAGGCTCCAAACTCTTCTGCTCRGCTGCTGGCTCCAGCCTAGATGCTCTGATCAAAACCCCTCAGTGCAGAGAAGTAAGAATGACGAGGAAAACATATGAAATTGTAAACTACTTGAGGGAAGGGACTGCTTCTATCTGCATGGCAATGAGTACAACAAAGCACCAATTCTAGTCTCTAGGAAACAGAAGCTRAATAAGAGCAACGACCATCTCCCATTAAAACATTAGCTTCAGACCAAGACAGCTCATACCTCAGCACAGGGATCATGTGGGGCTGGAAAAGCTGTATCTGATTTCCTTGCTCTTTTTTTTTATTTTATTTTATCCTCATTTCCTCTCAGCTAGGGCTTTTTTACAGCTGCTGCAACACTCCACAGACAATATCTGATCTGTCACAGACGTATCAAGATGTCCCGTCAGGGTGGTAGCTAGTGACGACTGACAGCTGTCGTTAATACTCCTCAAGCAACAAGGGTCATTTCATTAGTGTGATCGCATAGATGCAGCCTGCAATCTCAGAATGTAAGAAAAAACACCATAAATATACATAGTACCTATATAACAATTGCTTTCACAGTCACTGTCATCTAGGAGCTCAACACAGTGCAGAATATGTAATGATACCAGGTGTGTATTACATGCATATATTTGTTGGTTTGTTTTTTAAGAGTTCTGTCAAGTAAAATAATGCTGGTCTTCTCTGACTAAGTCTTATCCAAAGCACCACAAGTTGTCTGAGCCAATGAAATAGAGATGAAAAGTCAAAGGAGAAGAGGTTTCTGCAAAGGCTGTATCTGACTGTAAAGATGGAGGGAGATAGCAAATATAATAAACCAGAGAGCAAACGGCAGCACTAATCCTTTCCATATATACATGGCAATATTTCCTCAGCAGTCATGGCTCTTTTGTTCACTCTCTTATAGGAAAGCCACATGAATACACTATTAATTTCATTTGTCCAGGTTGCCTTCCCATCCTGTGTTGAACAATGCTGCGATGACAAGAGTTCAATGCAACCGGCTCAAATCAGGTCTGCAGTGAATTCAACTGCTTATTCAAGGTAGAGAAGTCAGGGGCTCGTCAGACACAGGAATCCAGTTTTAGAAGTAATAAGTCTTTGTCCAGACGAGAGCTGTAAGGAAATCACCTCCGTGAACTTCCTCTCACCAGCATTGGAAACAAGGCACATGTTGATGTGGCAGGAGCCATCSGTGTTGAAGGACAGGGAATAACTTCGAGCTACGGAACCAAGAGTTTCTTGACTGTGCTCGAATAATGTTATGTTCAATGTGAAGGGGCCCTTCATTCCTCTGCATTGCCTATGTATTAGGAAAGGATGCTCCTAAGGTAGAAATGTCAATCATTTTCCTTACCTGGGACCACCTCTGACGAACGAAGGGAGCATTCACGCTAAAACACACATGTGTTTCCATCCCATGAATTTGTGACCCCTTAGGATCATTTTCTTTCTGACTCCGGATGAAATATCAGCCAAATTAAACCAGCAGACACCTTGGGATTTAGCTCGCTTCTTCTTCTGAAAGTAGTTGTTTTTCTGCTCCCTGTCACTGATTTACTGGGAGGAATTCTGTGAAAGATGAGAGTATTTGGAGCGCTGACTGCAGATAGAGCGCCTGGCACACCAATAAGCCCGTCGAGATACAGATAACAGTGCTTTGAGCTGGCCGAGAACAAATTGAGAGAGCCTGGGGCATTTTCACACGAGAGAATCTGTGTCCTCTGGAAATAACAGGAGCTGTGAACTGCTGGCTGTGGGTCAATTTACCAGCCACAGCGGGCTGTCCCTGCACAGATCTCTATCTGGCTTCTGCTACGTTTTTCTTTACTCTCTGTCACGCCTGGGACTTGTGACACATCCACCGAGCAGGGTCAGACAATATTCACTGCACTTTAAAAGCTGGGCAGAGCAGGAACATGCAACAGTAAGAGGATCGGGTAATATTTACTCTAACCACTGCTGCTCTGTTTTGGTTTTTTTTTTTTTTATRTATGACTGTTCTGACCAGAGTGCTGTTGTGGCCAAGAACCTTCTGCTTTGTCTCCAGGGGGATGAAGATTATTGCAGGCAATAAATATTTTGGCAGAAGGAAATCCCAGTGTTACCTGCAGGGCTCCACAGCCGGCTCTGGTAGGGTGTTTAAGCACAGGGCATTCCCTGAAACCAGCAAAATTTGTCCTTTCCCTCTTTCCCTCCACTCCGAGGACAAATATGAAGTGACTAGAGAGGGTTTTCTTCTGCCAAAGCTGGAAAACCTTTGGAGACAGAGATAAGAGCTGAAGCCTTGCTAGGGATGTGGCTTCTTCCGATGTGGAATGTGGAGTTTGATACTGGGGCAAAAATTCTCAGGGGCTTCTGCTCTCCTAGGTCTCATTACAAAAATAAGTAATTGCATATTCTGCTGGTCTGTGTGTGTGCCTGGATTTTGAAAAGGCAGAACTTCTTTTTGGTTCCAAACTGAGAAGCAGTACTTACTTTGGTACCATAAGTGGCCTTGGAGTGCTTTTCATAGAATCCCAGGATTGTTGAGGTTGGAAGGAACCTCTGGAGATCACCCAGTCCAACCYCCTGCTCCAGCAGGGACACCCAGAGCACGGGGCACAGGGTGGCAGCCAGGYGGGTTTGGRAGATCTCCAGAGAAGGAGACTCCACAGCCTCCCTGGGCAGCCTGTGCCAGGGCTCTGKCACCCTCACAGGGAAGAAGTTCTTCCTCACATGCAGATGGAACTGCCTGGGTTTCAAACACCAACAATTCTGATGGCTTTGAGAGAAATCTAATAAGTTCGAATGTGCTGTAGATGATGTCTGTCTAATTTTTATGTCTAAATAGCATTATATTCATGATATTATGATTATTCCTCACCAGGGCACTTCTGGCAAATGCCAGATCTTTTTCTTTCTCTTTTTTTTTTTTTAGTTTAACTTGGATGTTCAGACATGCCAGTGTTTTGAAAAGAAGGTATGAGATATTTGATCTGAGGTGGATTCATCTTTAAGAAAAGGTTTGTACTTTCCCTTTGGAAAACAGAATGTTGGTTGTCCTCACGGAAGAGAAGGTTGTCACAGAACTCAGAGCCCAATGGTTAAAAAAGGGGGCTCTTGACATATTCTGCCCCAGCTGCTAATGAATCAAGCTTACCCAATACTCAATTTGGGAGATTAACAAAAGAAGCTATCCCTGCAGAGCTGGAAACAAGCTTCTTTATGCCGTGTTTTTAGAATTGCCAGCAAGTCTCTACAGGACCTAATTTAACACATTCTCTTGCTCACAAAAGTGCATGGAGAACAACAAGCGCGAGAACAAGGACAAAGAGACTCTCTGCTAACACACTTTGCCAAGCTGAACCGATCATAAAAGTAACTGTATGCACCTCTGCTTTGCTCTGCACAGTATGTATCTGAGTCTGTACAATGAGGGAGAGGAGTTGTATAATTTCCCCGGGGCTCTGGAGTGTTTTGGACTCCAACTAAACCACCCCGAATGCCCTTCACTAAAAGACTCCATCGAACACAGCCAATTACTGCTGCAAACAGTCCAACAGGCCCAGAGTACTGAATGCCAGTGCTTGAAGGCTGGGGAGCCTACAAAAAAGAAATGACCTTTCTTATTTATGTATACACAGATATATGTGTGGGGGTGTGTGCATAAAACGCRCTAGTGTATCAATATATTGATACATTTAAAGATATATAACATGTATGTATGAGTATGTTCACCTATCTGTTCATTCTTTGGCTTCCTCCAATACTTGCTGTTTCCCTAGTAAGAGGAAGTGGATGCTTGGAATATTTTTCCAGGAATTATCTGATCAGTACATGATAATAGCATCGTATCTGCTCTACCTTAGGCAAATTCCCTGAGAGCAGGACAAGTTCACAAGTGGGAACGGACAGACCCCGTGGCGATTCTGGCAGATTTGGTCACCCGTGGGGCAACCAAAGGGCAAGGAGAGATTCGGAGCCCCTGTTCACTGCAGCTGCAAAACCAGAACTTGGTAAGGATTAAGAAAGATAAACCAGGACCTGCTGGATCATGGACCTTAGAAGCAGGAACCAAGCTGAAAAACCTAAGATGGACTTAAACAAATCACTTTGGCTTGACATTTAGACTGGACTGTTTGAATAACTCGCTGATCTCTTGACTTTGGTTGCCATAGCAGATGTGCAAGTCTGATTTCCAAGGTCATAGTGAGCCAAGAGCTGCCTCTTGCCCATGGGAAAAGGATGTTTCTTCTCCCTGCCCTGGTGGGTGAAAATCTGCATCCTGCCTCGGTGCTGTGGGGGCAATATAGGTTTTACCAGGAAGGGCGGTGATCCCATAGGAAATGCTGAGGACTCTCAACACAAGCTAGCCAAGCGTTTCAGGCTTCCTGGTTTTCCCTACTTGAGCAGCCTGGAATTAGCAATGTGTTTGGGATTATTCCTGTTCTAGAACACTTTACTGGGTTGCAGACAGGAGGAAAGAGAAAATATGGGAATGCAAACTGGTGATGAAGACATGCACACTCTTCTACTAGCTACAAACAAACAAAGTATTTGCTGCAAGATTAAACCCCCGCTACCCAAACTCTTCAGCTTCTTTTCCATGAACTCATAAGTTACCACATCAAATAATGTCCAACTAGCTAGAAACTATTTTTGAAATGGGAAAGTCACCTGCATTAAAACAATAGCCTATACTTCTTATGGACTTACTTCATTTTTCTCTAATTGTCTCTACCAACAATTTGAAATCTTATTTACACTTACTGGCACGTAAATGTATTGCCGGAAAACACCTGTCTTTATACTAGGGAATTGAACCAAAGGCTTAAACRCAAAAGAAATCATCTTGCTGCCTTATTTATAAACATTTTTGATACAGTGATCCTGTGATACATCACTCCAAAGTTCACAGCTGAGAGGGGACAAGGGATTTGTAGCCAGGGAGATGAAATGGGATCTCTTGGTGGGTGCCAGCAGCAAGACATTGGTTTGCAAGAGAACTTACAAACAAGTGGTTCCAGGGATTCCTTTCCTCGGCCCCTTGTCCAGCACTGCCCACTGCTCCCCCTTGTCACTCTTGCCACAAGTTACTCCGGGCTGCAYGGTGGTTGTTTGAGGCTGCAACCACAGAGAAGGAAAAAGGAATRTGAAGAATAAAAGAGCTTCCCACTCTGCATTTAACAATTTAAATTCTRCAAAACATTGCTGATGGCTTTAAAACACAGCTGCTGATCCCGTGAGTTCTTGCATGATTTTGGGAAGGCAGATGCTGCCATCATGGCAAGGGAACGATAGTGCTGGGCTTGTAGGATTCAGGAGAATATCCCTTGTGGAGCTCTGCACTGAACTTGCATCACTCCTCTCCAGACCCGTGCTGGCAAACAGACCCTCCACGGAACAAACCCAAAGCAGGGAGCAAGARCGGGCAGGGTTGGCGTTGGCAAATGGGAGTGTTTTAACAAGAACAGATTGGCTTAGTATCCAAGTTTATGGGGTGTGTAGCTGCATGTCCCCCCACAGCCCTGCTCATGCTACCAGCTGTGAGCTACTCCACCTCAATGCGCTTGAATTTCCACACTCTCACTGCCYTTCTCGTATTTTTTAACCTGATGCATGTTTGTGACATTCTACGCTGCACGGATATGATTAATAAGCATCACCAGATGGTATTATTGGAGATGGTTTTGCTGATTTTATTTAAATGGACCCATTTAAGCCTATTTCCTTCCTGATAAAGTGTTTATAGCCTATTAGGATACATCTTCAGTCCCAGTTGTTGAGAAGATGATGGGTAAAATCCATTTTGGCTGGATGAGATTTTTTTCACGATTGACATGCTGCGATTCTGCCTGTTGCTTATGTCTATGCGAGCAATCAATGCATGGTGCCAGGAGCCTTGTAAATCCAGAGTCAATCTATGGGTAACTTTGCCTCCATTATTACATTCGCTGGGGCCCTAGAAAGAATTGCAGAAGTCTGATATTCTGCGAGCTGGAAAAGCCGGATCTGTTGGATCACTGAGGAAGCACCGAAATGTGCTTCTGTGACAGTAAGTTCTACATCAAGAGGTTCGTGGGCATATCTGGCATGTGGAAGCTAAAATGGAAATGCGTTTTTTGTTTCATCATGCTGTACACAGTAATCAGGAATAGGATAATTTAATCTGATGACAATTTTCAATTCATTTCTTTCAGGAGAAAACCCTGAATAGCTTTTTGTTTTACAGTACTTGCCTTGTGCCTGTGATCTAATGTAAAGCAGTCTCTCCCTTTTCCAACGTCCATTTATGCAGTTTTTAAAGCAGGCAAAAATTAGTTTTTCATACAAAGGGGAAGAGGTGTTTCATAAATAAGGAAAAGCAGGAGTTCACTTTTACTGCAGCCATTTGTCACAAAAAGGGCAGGAAAAGTGAACAAGATCTTTGTTTGGTGACATTTTTAATATGTTAGAAAATACTCTGTAATATTCTGTTCTCTGTTTAAGAACTACCTATTGCTGCATCTACAAAGAAAGTCCTAACAGTGAACTGGGAAGCATGCACATGTTGAATGCCATGTTGAATCTGTGAGGAGATATCTAGACATGTTTTCTTTAAGGTTTCACATCCCATTCTTGTTCTCTTTTAGGAGACCTCTAATGCTAAACTTCCTCAGCATCTTTCGCAAGGATCTTCCTGGGAAAACGAGCTGTTTTCAGGCCACAGCAGYCTCAGTCCACTCGAAGCACAGTTGTACTTGCTCACCTCTCTCAGAACAGCGCTTTCAAGTGATGCCATGGCTGTAATGTTTCCGAAGTTCATCATTCATCAGCTTACAAAAAAATTAATTACGTGACAATAGCAAATTTTGCACTACAAAAGGAAACAAAAGATCACTTTCTTGCCTTCAGGTGATTATCATAGAATCAGAGAATGCTTAAGGTTGGAAGGGACCTCAGAGGTCATCGAGTCCAACCCCCCTGCTCACGCAGAGTCACCTAGAGCACGTGGCACAGGGCTGCRTCCAAGTGGGGTTTAAAGATCCCCAAAGAAGGAGACTCCACAACCTCTCTGGGCAGCCTGTTCCAGTGCTTTGTCACCCTCACAGTGAAGAAATGCTTCCTTAAGTTCCTGTGGAACTTCYGATGCTTCARTTTGAAGCCATTTCCTCTAGTCCTATCRCTGKCCACCACTGAAAAGAGGCCGCCCCCTCCTCCTCACTGCCTCCCTTGAGGTATTTATACACGCTGATCAGGTCCCCCCTCAGCCTCCTCTTCTCCAGGCTGAACAGGCCCAGCTCCCTCAGCCTTTGCTCACAGGGCAGATGTTCCAGGCCCCTGATCATCCTCKTAGGCCTGCACTGGACTCTCTCCAGCAGCTCCACATCCCTCTTGTCCTGGGGAGCCCAGAACTGGACACAGTCTCCAGATGTTTAAATCTCCAGTACTCACAGTATTCCAACACTTGTTCCAACAACCAAATACTGCCTAACAACAAGCTCCAGGTGGTTTGGGRCACAGTAGCGCTTAGGCGGGATTCCAGTTTTAATTTCCAACTAAGCAGTAAGTGCAGTTGGTTGCTTTCTGCAAATGATGGGTGGACCAAAAGTGACGTGYGGTGAATTCTCCTCTCGTTTAATTTCTAACTAAAATCCTCCTGATAAAGACATTAATAAAGTGTTTTTAACAGGAGCCAGTAACTACACATATATAACCAGCTCAAATATAGTAAAAACTGTGCACTAAGTCTTTCAGACTGCTCTCTTGCTGTGTCTAGCAAGTCTCTCACGTTAAACCAGTTAGATGGTTTCTAGCTATTTTGGGGGCATTTGCTTACACTACACAAACACCTCTTACTGTGCATGGAGGCTTGGGACTGGAATAAGAAAGAGAGACTAGAAATAAATCGGGTTCTCTTGAATTTTCTCATCGTGACAGCCAGTGTCAACACAGAAAAGAGCAAAATCAGTGACCGTTCTGGCCCTGGTTGCCAGTGGCCTTGTGAGCAACAGGGAATTGACACAACTAGTAAATTGTCCAGTCCCTCTCTCACCTTATTCTGAAGCAGCAATAAATTCAGATTACGTCAATAGAGTTAAACTCATGTGAAACTATTGTAAAATCTCATTACAGTGAAAAGCCTCTCTTTTTTAAAAAAAAAAAAAAAAAAACAAACCCTGTATGCTAGGCTCCCTTCCCCAGAGCTATATTTCCTGTATTTTCCCCTTTAAATATGACAAAAAAGGGACCATTCAGCAAAACAAAAAGCAGTTATTCAGTGTTTCATATACTGAAACATTCATCCTCAGGAAGTCTTTGTTGATTGTGCCCAGCATGTATAGCAATAAAGTAGCAGCAACACAGGACGGTGGTGTCTCCATATCCTATAGATGACATGAGACTGTTGCCCCATTATGTCTAAACAATGCAGCAGTGGCCGGGGAAAAGTCTCCCCAACAACAGCTACCAGTTACCAAGGTCAAGCAATTGCTTCAGCCAACTAAAACCCACGTTTCGAGACACTGGGTCATTCAAGTACGGCTCTGGTTTGGACACTTACGAATGATAGAAGCTAAATCTGATTTAATGTTACTTTTCACTGCCATAGCATATATAAAAACAATGCTTATTTGCAGTAGCATGCATTTAGAATAATTTATGTGAGTGCTACAGTGAATTTAAAAATGWTCAGAGTAAGAATGTCTTATATATTTATACTCTCTATAAGCATATGTTTGTGCGTGTATGCGCTGCACATCCACACATGCATATGCCTGCAATTAACAGTCTTAGATTACAGACATATGAGAATCTTTATGTTAAAAACTCTGAAGAGTCAAATGTCAAATGTCAGGTAGATAAGAGGGACATGAAACTCAAAAGAGCAAGAATGTTTTCTTCAATTCAGCAATAGATTTTGCTCTGCAGTCACTCTTATTGTGGCAAGCACAGGATTTCTGCTATTTTTGGCACTAGTTTTATACATGGTAAATATGTGCTATAAAGGGAGCTTGCTAGTGTTCRGATTACCACTGGAGGCCCTTATAATGAAAAATACATAAATTAACCCAAGCTTTTGGATATGCTAATGCACAAAATGCCCTCCTAGAGCAGCAGGAAATAGGAATGACAAAATGCCATGAGGGCTCCGGCTTTCCCGCTGAGTTTGGTTCTGTGCAGCTCTCCACGGCTTCCCCACAGCATCCCATGGGGACTGGGTGCTGCATAGGGCACCGAGAAGCAAATTYAGCTTCTCTGAAATTTTTATATTCTTACGTTTTCTTTCTGTGCCCTTGGTGGCTCTAAGAGCGCTTCGTGGTGCTCTTTTACTTTACCCTCTCCAAACTCAATTTTTGCTTCCTGACAAATTTATTTTGCAGAGGGCCATTCCTCAAGTTGCAGCTCCTTGTTCCTTTCTCTGAAGAGCTGCCATTTAATGCCATGGYACTTCGGAAGATTCTTCCCTCTCGCTGTCCTCTAGTAGATTGAATTATTTTTTGCCCCATTTCTTATTTGTGTAGGACTTTTTAATTTCCACATATTTGATGTCCTGATATGAAAGACCATTTTGTCACTGTGTTTTGTAAACTTTGTGCTAAAGTCAAGTTTCTGGTTCCCAACTTCTTTGTTATTTTAATGCTTCTCTTAGTTCCTCCTTGTTGACGGGAAGCGGATCCAGGATGGATGCCTCTCTGCTCAAATGCTTTCCTTCCTGCCTCTCGTCTTTTATAAAATAGGGAACTTCTTTCATCTGTTTGAGGGGTTCTTTTTCCTGTATATATCTGCTAACTCATGGCTTTATGGATAGCTAAACTGCCTCAAGAACGCTGGTGATTTGAGCATTTTCTAAAAGAGGCCATGAGATTTCTTGTACTTCTTCTTCCCATTTCTGTTACTTCCTTCTCCCTATTCCACCTTCGTACTCTCCTCTATCATTTCCCATCCCTGTCAGGAGTATCCTAGYATAATTTACAACATCAATACATATGACATCAATACGTCCCATCTGCTTTTCTATTGCTACACCCATTCCACTGGCACAGGACTGTTCTTTCCAGGCTTATCTGTGTCAAGAAGACCTTGAATAATCGCTAGCATGAGGTACTACTTGGTTGTTTCCCATCACTTGGTTGTTTCCCATCACGTTATATTTGCATATTGGTCTACAGATATGAGGGAAAAATGCCCCTAATTGGAGTATTCCTGGCTACAACCCACGTTGTTTTAACTAGCCGTGTATTTTTATTTTCCAGAAAGACCAGTGTAACAAGTAACCTTAAAAGTAAATAAATAAATGATGATTATGGTCACCAGTGTGTATTGTAAACTCTACAAAGACTCCCAGGTCCTTTTTGTCCCCCCACTGGCTGTGAGGCAGGTGAGAAGCACTAACTGCTATTCCCAGACTCTGCTGACATCAATTCTTGGGGCTGGCAGGACACAAACGCGGTTCCGGCTCGACACAAAAGAACCTGCGAAACCAAAAGGGCAAAAATCAATGTTCAAGGAATCAATTTAGTATGACAAAATATTTGAAAAGAGGGGCAGGAAATCTAAGGCTTTTACAGGGGCCAGTGCTAGAACCTGGCATTATGCAGGAGCAGACGGCAGGCACTAAGACCCTGCAAGATCTGCCCTCATTTCCTATGCAGCTTTTGGCCTGCATGTAAGAGACTGAACTAAATAGGGCTGAGCTAAACCAAGCTAAATTTGAACCTGGCTCGCTGAGAGTTAAAAGACACGGCCACGTGTTCCTACAAAGGTATTAAAGGTATCCTGTCGCCTAGCCCAGAGTGTTCCTTGCTGCCCTGGATATCTCGCACTGCTGCCTTTGTGGCTGCCAGGGAGGAAGGAATCCCGATCTGTCCCGCAGCCAAACCACGGAGAATTAAAGCCTTTGTCTCTGAGGCCTTTCACCTGCCCAGGCTGCCACTGCAGCTCCAGAAAGCCTCTTGAGAAATCAGCAGCTACGAGTACTYCTGCCTTGAAAGAAACATCCCTTTCCATCCTTACGGCACATTMCTCCTCCTGAAGACACTCCTGCCTCAAATGAAAAACACAGGAAACATTAGGGGCCTGAAAGCTTTTAACATCAGTCTTGGAGCTTCGGGTTGATGCATCCTCCAACCCCGGCGGTAACAGCTGACGGGAGATAGCACCGCTCTGTTGGAAAATGGCAATCATTCCTACATGCTGCTGATGGGTTACACTGCCATTAAGGACATGCAGGACATGAAGTTTTGTGCTCCAGGGCACAAACCAGCCTCTCCTGCACCCTTGTCAGTCGGTGGAAAGTTACCAAATGAAAGGCTTGTAATATGATTGTCCATYGTGGGGTTTTCGGTGTCTTTCTCTGAAGCATTTGATGCTGGCCACTGCTGGAGACGGGATATCATATTGGCTAGATTACTAATCTGATTTAGAAGAACAGACCTTTTATTCCTATTAAGCACGTCTTGGTACAGAGTCAGGTTTCAACTAGTACTCATGGCCAGGAAACACTAGAATTTAGGCCCAACCTGCCCTTAGACACCTGGCACAACTGTTATCAAAGTAAAAATAAAAATAAAAATAAAAATAAAAATAAAAATAAAAATAAAAATAAAAATAAAAATATGCAAAATTCTACTTACCTACATTATATTTTTCATAGGAGGAGCAAAGTATCGGTTGTGTACTCCATTATTCTACTCTATACACACCCTAAGTGACATTGATAAATGATTTTGTACCTGGACAGCTAAATTCTCCTGACAGTTTTGCAAGGGCGAGTTAGTGGGAATGAAATTTGTGGATATGAAAGCGGGACGAGGTCCCAAAAGCAAAATAGCCTTGTTAGCTCTCCACGTTGCTAGGACCTGTCTGGAACAGCCCTTCCCATTTTGCTGCGTGGAGGTGGGAAGGGTTTGCCCATGGATCTGCGTGCCTGCAGCACCGCTTGCAAGCTGATCCCCTGCACTGCTCCCCGGCGCTTGCAGGGTCCCTCCTTCCAGCTGGCTGCTGCTGACCACAACTCTCATTTCCTCCCCGTGCAACCATGAAATGAAGACTATCATAACAGCCKTTCTTAATATATACCCAAAAGGTATTTTTCTGTTCTATATGTGGCCACGCTGTATTTCAAATACATTACCTCACCTCCACAAGGCCAGTGGCAATGTCCCCCSCTTTTGTCACATGTGCTAAACAGACCTGGGCTGCTTCTCTAAGGCTCATTGTGCAGCACCTCTTTTTATTCATTTGCCCAGCACACAATCATCCTTAAGCGATCTCCAGCGTGTAGCAGCTGTGCTGAATCCCCCATTCAGCTGTGTTGTGTCATCATATCTGAGAGGTGGAAAAAAAAAATCACGCAAATGTGATATAAATTTCAGCTTTGGAGTAAATACAACACTATGACATTTTCAGGGCAGAAATTCCATCTTTGTTATGTCTTTGTACTGTGCCCTGCCTCGTACTCTTGTAATTGTAGATCTGAATTCTGTAATAAAAATAATAACAAGATAATTCTTCATGCCACCTCTTGGAAAGCACAGCTGCGTGTCAGGGAGATAAACTGCTCCTCATTTGTACAACACGAGACAGCAAAGCTGATGGACCCTAGTGCATGCACAAAATAGCAATGTCCCCCGCCTCCTTAGGAACAACATCCCTCCATCAACACTAAATGCAGGAACCTTCCTTCTAGTGGAYGGTTGAAGTAGAGCTAAGAGAACAGGAGGTGGAGAACCTCACTGATTAAAGCTCTACGGTCAACRGGGTGTCCCGTGTGCTGTGGATGAACCCGTCCATGATCGTTATTCAGAAGGTGATCCCCAAAGCAATGACGAGCTCTGCAGGGCCCCCTTGTCCTGCTGACCCCTCGTGCAGTTGGCCTGGGCAGGCTGGGATCCCAGCATGTCCCACACGTCTGGGTACGTGGAGCTCTCCATGCTCCGGGTGTTACCATGCGGCCTTTGGGAATTCACGTGGGAGCTGTACAGAGCCATCAGCCCCTGCTGCCCGCCCTGTCCACCCAGCCAGGGAGGCAGGAAGGGGCCTCGCATCTTCTCCTCAGCTGCCACAGCACAGACAAGGACATCGTTTTAAGCCGCCACTAATGTCAATTTACACACATTTACATGYAGCTGTGAGCTGCACTGCCTCAAAAGCAGACACGGTGCCTGGTCTCTCTTCTGTACGGCAGAGCACTAGCTTCTCAGAGGACATGGGGTGGCCATGAGCAGGGCGCCTCTAAATTGTCCCCTCAGGAACCACCAAAAATTGTCCACAGGTGCCCGTGCAAATATTTTCCCTGCGTGGCTGGCCTTGAGGCTGGCTTTGGAGCAGCTCCCGAGAGTCTGCTCAAACTTGTGCAGGGGCACATACAATTAAAAAAACACTTTTTGCCTTTCTTACATACGAACTCCATTCAGCAAGACGTAGCGATAATTCTGAATTCTGCCACTGACTTCATCAGGAAATCCTGCGTGCTCAGGAATGCATGATATTTGGGATGGAGAGACATCCTTCAGAGCTCATCCCTTAGACGTCACCTGCTAGTATTGTTATTTAAATACTTTAAAAAAGGGGATGAAAGGATGAAGAATCCCATCGGTTTCTCCATCCCTCAAGGATACCCATTTGGAGATAAAGCAGTTGGAGTTTCAGCAGTATGCTATTATTCCCACAACTTGAGCTTTTCATCATGATGGTGCTTTGAAGACCCCTTCATTGGGTTGACCTCAAGGCTCTTCTCCTGGGCATTTGGGTGGGCTGCTTGGTGTCAGATCCATCCCTGAAAGCTGATAGCTTCCCAGCATTCCAGAGGGGGGAAAAAGCTCTGGATCCAAGGATGGGTGAGGGGAGAGTGTCTTGCCAGGACTTGCCCTCACCAAGCACAGTGGGAAGCCACAGAGGGGAAAGAGCTGCTAAGTTCTCATGTTAAAGGGAACAAATCTGTTTTAAATTCTTCTGGTTTTGCGTGAGAAACRTTGCTGAAGGAACCAGGTTACAACAGGTCACAAGCTCCATGGACCTGATTTTCTTGCATTATCTTTTTTTTTTTTTTTCATTTTCTTGGACAGTTTTTACAGGGTGCTGTGATAGGAATGTCTCACTTTGCACCCCTCTAAAAGGCGTTTTAACTCATTCAGTAGATATGCACCTCGTATAGGCCTTCTCTCTTTATCTTAGAGCGAGTTTAGTATTTTTCCTGAGATATGTTTATTGAACGGTGGCATTCCGAAAAAAAAAACAGACGGGAACATGGAACAAAACACCCAGTACAGGCCCCACTTGGGGTATTTCAGTTCCATAACAAAACACAGGGCCTCTTGGGGAGCAGGCGAGCTCCTGGGGGCTCCRTGCCCTTTCACCAGATGTTCCCGGCTGCAATAATTTCCACAGTGAATCCTATAGGAGCTCCCTATAGGGGAGAGGGGAGGGGAGGCGCTTCCCGCCCTTAGCAACGGTCGCTGCGGCGCGCGGGGCGGGGCCGCGCTGGGCGCGCGCTGCCTACAAGCCCCATGATGCCCCGCGGCGCCGCGTACGTGACGCGGCGGGGCGGGGGGAGCGGGGGGAGGGGGTCGGTCTCTCCCCCGCCGTGTCCCCTTCCCTCGGCTCGGCGGGCGCCATGTTGGCTTGAGCCGAAGATGCCGGGGGGCGGCTGCGGGCGAGGCTCGCGCTGAGGCCCGGCCCGCGGCGGCGCGAGCGAGCGCGGCGGCTGCCGGCCGCCAGGCGCGGAGGGAGGGGGGCGCCGCGGGGGCAGCGCCCGAGCCGCCGCAGCAGGGGAAGGAGGAGGAGGAGGCGCGCGAGGGAGGCAGGGCTGAGGCGGCGGCGATGCGAGCAGCGAGCTGAGGGTGCCCGAGGCGGCCGCCCTTGGAAGCCCCCGGAGCGCCGCGGGAGGGGAGGGGAGGGCGCCCCGCTGCCCTCCCGCAGCCGCCGCGCCGAGCGCCGCTCGAGGGGGCTCCGCGAAGCGCCGCCGCCGCGGGCAGCAGCAGCCCGCCCGGGTCGCCCCTTGTTAACGAGGAGGCGGCTCGGGCGCTCCATTATCCCGTGAATCATCCCGAGGCTGGGAAGGAAGGAAGGAAGAGCGGGGGGGAGACGCCGCGCACGGTCCATGTCACTCCGCAGTCTCGCCCGCTCCACCTGGCGCCGCTGGTGACGAGGATCTGGTGCCATCGCCGCCCTCCCGGGGCTCCCCTGGAGCAGCCCGCGCTCCACAGGATATTCCCCGCTTCCCTCGGGAAGCGGCTGCCCTCCCGCCGGGCGCTCGGCTCGCCGCGACGTGGAGCTCGCTGCCCCCGAACGGTGTTCGCCTCCAGGAGCTGCCTTCTATTTTCCCTTTTTTATTATTATTTTTTTTAAGTTGTCCTGAGCCATCAGAGTAACGTCAAGATGTCCAGCAGCGTCCCAGCTGATATGGTAAGTCTGGTGCTTCTCGTTTCACACTGCTGTTATGTAATAACGTTTATTTAGCCTTGCTCTGGCAGGGGGGATAGAAAGAAGAGGGACAAAAAAAAAAAAATCTCGGTTATGCATTTAAGGAAGAGAAAGTTCCCAGCTGGTGCCCCCACCCGCTGCTGGGTGCCGGTTCTGCTTTGGGTTTTGGTATCGCCGTGCAAAGCTGCAGGGTCGTCTTCCGAGGGGCAAATTCTGTGAATGTCGCCTCCTTCCTTTACCTTTGGCAGCTCCTGTCTGACTGCTCCTGCTTATAGGGGGTAACTGTGTTTTACAGCCCCCCCTGCCAAAGCCTTTCTGACGGGAAGGAGACTTAGAATTACTTATTCAGGCTTTTCTTTCCAACCAGCCGAAATTCGGTCCCAGGCTTCTCCCTTCTCTGCTCCTCCGCTTCCCTTGTTTCTTAGCAGCCCTTGGTCCTCTGATGCTGCTGGGAAGTTAATCCCTTCGCTTGATGCCGGCTCAAGAGCCAGCAAGAAATTCTCCCGCACTTATTTACACAGTGAGGTCCTTTGTGCACTCGCTGCAATCTGGACGGTTTTCAAGGGCACTCCTTGTACTTCTTATGGCCGACTGTACTTCAGCCCGCGTTGGACACCCGGCTCCGAACACTTCAGCTGGAAAGGTGGAGCTGGGCATGGGGAGAGGACCCAGGAAGAAGTGGGTCTGCTGGCTAATCTTTCTGTTCATCAGGTCCTTCTTGACTTGTATACATTTCCATAAATCACTTAATAAAAAAGAGTAGTGGCTGTGCTGTTTTGTTAGGTTACCCCTCCATTATTTTTCTCTTGTAACAAAAGATTTATGTCCACATTTAGAATATTTTAGCGAGCTGCCGGCTTGTCCTTGGCTTCCCCCCACCTCCTTGGGTTGCAATTACATCTTCTGATTATAACCTGCTGCAGAAGCAATAATGTAAAAACTGAATAGCCCTTGTTTCAGCCCTCCATATACAAGTAAATGGTGCATATGTATGACAAATAGGCTATTGAAATAATGGTATCATTTAGATGCCTGCCTTCATTGTTCCCTTTGCAGCTTTTCTACTGCAGGCAAAATGACAAAATTCTGCCCCCAAAAGCAGAAACATAAGATATAGATGATAACCAAACAGTTTTAAGCTTACAGGTTTTTATCTTTCTTAGAAACTATAAATATATTTTGCCCCCTGGAAGGAAAGAACAACGAGGAAACTGTTGCCTCTACACTTGATTCCTTTAAATCGTAATTTTCAAATACTATTCTATGTAAAATTTATGTTTCTCTTCAGAGTTCCTGTGATCGTAAGAATACTGTGAACCCCTTTCTCTCCTGCCCATGCTGCTCTTTGATTATATCAGAGAAAATCTTTGCTTATCTGTGGAGGGCTAGATGCAGATTTCTGTAGTGCTTCTCAAAGGGCCTGGAGGAGTCCCTTGCCTGTGACACCAGCGCTCGCTCCCTGCCCTCCTCTCCTCTCCTCTCCTCTCCTAGCCCGCACTGAGGGCTGCCGCCTCCGGGTGCTCCCACATTCTGCTGCCCAGGAGCCCTGCGGCTGCCTCTGGGCTCACGCTGTTCGAAGACTCCATTTTATAACTGCATACGAGTATAAATATAGTAATAAAATACATTTTTTTATTGAAACCCATTTGTTTCAGTTATGATGTAATCAGAATGCTGCTCTCGGGGATACCTAGGCCGAGAGAGATGCTCTATTCCTTCAGATCGGGAAGCAGCATGTTCTACAGTGATCTTTTAAATATTGAGTCATCACAAAGACATCTGAATGAAGATGTTATAGATCTCAGTCTAATTTATCATCATGGATAGGCTTATTTTTGTGTGTCCTAGGATTGTTTTGATTTGTTTCAGGGTTATTTATACAGTGTATATATGTGTGTGTGTTTGCGCGTGTGTATAGACACTATATATATTTTAGGTCTAGTTTCTCTCTGAAAGTTTGAAGTGTGTTTAGAAGCTTAAGTTATTAAATACCGGTTAATTTCTAGAACACTTAAAATAATTTTGGTTCTCCTTTTATCACCAGTCTCTCTATTTCAAAGGAGTTGGAGGAAAGACAATGGAATTGTTATTTGATTGCTTTTTAAAGAGAACCACTTACCAGACTGCCACTTTTTTATGTATGTTTTTATTTACCATAGGATTTTGGAGTTTGCATTTCTCTTATCCACCTACTCTATCATTTGCATTTACCAAAAAAAAAAAAAAAATTCATTTCCCATTTCTGTAGGAGTTGGTGTAGTTGTGATTGGGTGGAATATTACAAAGGCCTCATTCCATTTATTAACTCTGCTATAAATTGCTGAAGTTCTACAATAATTAGGTTTCAAGCTGTTTTGTTAGATTCATTAAATAAACTCACGATAATAATAARAATATTGTAGCTGGCACTTTTTCAAATGTGCTAACCTGCAGTGGGTCTCCCTGTCCTTCCTTTGAATTAACAAGGACCTGCTTTACATGGATTGCCATAGTTATCAAATCTTCAGTTAGCTTTTTACTTGCTTTACGGGCAAAATTTGAACAGGCATATTTAGTTACTCCTCTCCGTCAAAATACAGCAGATGTGACGTTGAAATGGTTAGCTGGTTACTTTTAAAATAATTAACATAACACTTCATCATTTGCATTCCACTAGCAAACTGCATGGTGACACACCACATTCCGAGCACTTACATGTTTGTGGTGAGTTACTGCTTAGCAGTACCAGCAGCACATGCTACTTAAATGTTAAAACTCCACTTTTGGAATGAAACTTGCTRATATTGACTTCTGTACTTGTGTAGTTTCATTAACTTAGTTGTGACTAGACATGTGTGGAACAGTTTTTAGAAGTTACTACCTAATTTTATTTGCTCTGTCATATAAATACTGGTGTTTGTGGTGGCAGCAGGGAGCATCTCTAAATACTTTGTGTAATTTCATCAAATAATTCATCAGTTTTGCCACTCACTAAGAGCTAGAATTTGGCTGTGAATAACAGTGGGCCTCTTTGCAAGTCATTTTATTTAGTAATAATAAAAAGGATGCTAGGTGGTTTATGGACTTGTGATGTTACTCATACTTTAAGTTGATCCRATGAAAAATGTCTTGCTCTTCACTTAAAACCTGATAATTTCATTACAAGCTATCTATATATTTATATATATATTTTTCAGTGGAGTTACCGCAAGAGTCTAGGAGGTTGAGTCTCTGTTATGATGCTTCTCCTTACAAATATAACTCTTCAGGCACCTGAAGTGGCAAGTAAGGTGCCTATATGACTGAAATGTAATTATTATGTTTTCTGCAATCTAGATCTTTCTTGTGTCAGTGAATTTTATTTAGGTCCCAAAAGGCTTTGCGAGGCCTTTCTTCCTTTGGGGAGTTCTTCGCATTTCCTCTAGGATACAAAATCTCGGTTTCTTTTAGTGTCACTGTTCCAGAGTGATGCTTTTTTTTTTTTTTTCCTCTCTCTCTGGTGGCATTAGATAAACAATGGTCAAAGCTAGTAATTAATTGGAGGTTTCAACATTATGTCCACCTATTGAATACCTGTGCTGAATTTGAAGAAGATATGTAGTTTGCAAGAGATTATTTTAAGTAAAACTTAAATGGCAAGTTTTCTGCTAAGCAGATATGAGAGGTAGAAGTTCATGACCTAAAACGCTTGCATATAAGACGAATGTTAAGAGGGAAATAAAAGGACTAACAGAGGAATAAAAATAATAAAATAGGAATAACAAACTAAATCCACACCTCAATAAATATCTCATTAGTGTCATTGCTTAGTGAAATTGTGTATATTCATGCCCTTTTTCAGGGGATTTAATGTGGGATAATGATCAATAGTCTAACGTGTATAGGAACTTTAGCACCCAAGAATAAGGTTCAGGCAAGAGGGAATCAAGGAGCAGTTAGCTTTATGGCAGCTGAGTGTTTTTTGTTTGCTTGTTTGTTTTATCCGATCTCAGTCTAAACAATTTTCATTTAAGAATAATAAACATAATATAAAGGCATAATATAATGCCCTAGGATTACAGAAGCAAAGTACTTTAGCTCATAGTAGTTTAACTTATAGAGAGAAAATGTAAGAAATCATTCGTCTCTTCTTTTACAGCTGCTTTTCGTTTTGGTGGGTATTTTTGTATGTTTTGAAGATTATTATATTCCAAGTTTTTTTTTTACATAAAGAACATAAAGGACTGAATGTCTAATTACTTTTGCCTCAAAACTCTCCCAATGGAAGTTTTAATTTGTTATGTTGTAAGATAGAAAAACCCAATAAGAAACATTTTTATCTTGACTTTTTTTTTTAACTGTTGTTTTCTGATTGTAAGAGATAGTATTATACTTGGCCTTCTAGGCCTCTTCTCCCCTTCCTGGAGAAGGAGTTGTTGGGATCTCTGTTGAAAAGAAGAGCTTGAAGGTGATCGTTCCTGACTCCCTATATAGCAAACCACTTTTGTAGCATATTGCAACTTTATGTGCAATGAGCTGAAGAACCTTCTTATCTGTTGTCTGCAGCAGTGGCCAGAGACATGCTTGTCAAAGCTGATGTCGTATATGCATATTTTGGGTATCATTCAGTATGATTTATACTTGCCGTCCTAGCTTTTTCTCCCTCAGATTAAAAGAAAAAAAATCTTAGCTGTGTGTCTAACAAAAAAAAAAAAATCACTGTAGTAATGACTGGCATCTCTATGTAGGATGATGTAATGTAATAAGGTGAAATTCCAGAGCATCCTAACATATTGAACATATTCTGAAACAGTGTTTATATGTCCTCCCTTTCATTTGCTTAAAGGATGAGCAACTGTAACTTGTGCATGAGATAATGATTGATATTTATGCTGGATATTGGTTCTCTGTGCTTCAGAAAACTTACATTGCCACAATTGCCAACTTCCACTTCTGTTTCTGGATTTTTTTTTTTAATCTCAACTTTTTTCTGTCTACTTCTGTTGTCTAATTTCATGAAATACTGGAGGAAATGTGTGCTGAAGGATATTTAACTCTTCCCTTGTTGGGAGTGCTGGCGGTAGTTGTTGGCAGGTTCTAGCAGGACTGAGAGATTTAAAAAAATGTGGAATATGTGACTGTAGCAAAATGGCAACCTCTGCAGTAGGAGCTCTGAATTTGACATATGGCAGTTCAGTCCTGACTTGAATAGGAACAAGTTGCAGCTCTCAAAGGTTGGGGCCCAGTTGAGGGACAGATAATCTGTTTCACACAGAAGCTTGTAACTGGTTGCCCTCCATATCTAAACTTACCAGCTCTCCTCTGTGAGCATTTTATTTTAAGCCATTCAAAGCCCTTCACCCTTTTCCTGAGTAGAAAAACAGGCTCTCTGAATATGGTCAAAAGCAGCACTTCAGTGATGCTGTACTCAAAGGAACCAGGAACAGCTTTTTTTTTTTTTTTTTTTTTTTTTCCTCCAAGTTCTTCTTGAAGATGGTATCTGTTATTGTTGAAAGATACGGTCCTGGCTTATGTTATGAGTGGGATATATTTGTTTTTATTTCTAGTGACTCAGATTTGTCTATTTCTGAGTAAAACTTGGCATGTAAAGTTTGGTGATGACCCTATATAAGCCAGTACAAAACTGAGTAAAATAGAGAGCTCAATTCTTACTCAGCCAGTGAGTGCTACTCTAGATTGCAGGAATCCAGAAATATCTGGAATGTGACTAATCATTCTTGTGGCTTTGTGTAAAAGAGATAGTACAGCTTATTTTCAGACTTTTCTTTGCACAGTACTGGTGATAAGCAAGTTTGTGCTTCTCATTCTAACCATAGTAAGAAGTGCTTTTCAATGTTAAGGGGTTTTTGAGCAATTAATTGAGCCTCCTGAAGTAGCAAGCAGTTTTGCTTGCCTAAAGTGTAACTTACTGCAGTTGCTAAAGGACTGAGCTCAGTCCTTTCAGTTCAGAAGCTGTTGAAAATTAGAGTGTAAATGAAGGATTTTAATATTGTTTTTCTTATGGCAAATCTAAACTCCAAGCCCCTGGCACTTCAGCTTAAGTCTAATTTGTCTTTGAAATTCGGTTATTATTAAAAATTACCCTGTAACTTTATTAGAAATGGTGCCTTTGATTTTTGCCGGCTTCTGGGATGCGTATGTTGCAGAGCATGTTAAAGCACTGACGGGAACATTTTTTTTGTTGGATATAACTCCAGACAAATTTAACTTCACAGACTTACCATAACTGTTACAAGCAATGATAGTGAAGAAGTAATAAAGAATGAAGGATTAATTTCCTTCAAAAAAAAAAAAAAATCTCTTTTTTTTTTTTGGCTATTTGAAAAAAAAAATAAACAGTCTTTCGAAGAATGCAAAGAAAAACAGACCTCCCGAGTATTTTTAAGAGCATCATTTAAAGAAGAGGTTAAGACTTCAACTATATCTCTTGGGCCTCAGAAGYATGATTCTGCTGCAGTACTTGAATATTGCTGCATCTGAGGACCTCTTAGTTTTTATGGAAATACAGTGCCTTTTCTGGTCACTAATCAGAATTTTATTCAGCACCTTGAGAGAAGACAACTCTTGCTACTTAYAGGCCATCCATGCCAAAGGCCTTTTCAACTTGAAGTGAGACTCTGCAAGTATGTTAAATCTGATTGAAGTTATAGTGTATTTTTTCTGCAACTTGATACTTTGTGTGTACCAAGAATTAAGGCAGGTTAGGTAGTTGTGACACTGATATCAATCATTACTCTATTTTTCTAATTTTGGTAAACAAATCTTAAAAATAACTTGCCAATGGCAGGACCACAGTTTTKTGTGTGTGTATATATAATGTATKTTTTACTTAAAGTTATGTGGGACTTTCAGTATAGAGCTAAATGGAAAGTTTGTGGCAGAGCTTAGCTGCAATGTTATTCCATATTATTGTTGTTATAGTGACAGAAACAAGTAAGAAAGTGCTTGAGTTTTATGTATCCTCTATAAATTAAGTAAAAATATGGAGTCTGCTTGGGAGTTTGACAAAYTTGTTCCACTTCCCTACCAAAMAACAAATCTATGCTTTAGTGGGGCAGAGGTACCAAATGCCACTTTATATTCAACAACATCAGGTCATACTCTAGAAATGTTTTTGTTCCGTGTCAACTCACGGTACTGGTTTCAGTTTCTGTTGAGAGCTGRCACAGATTACAGTTCYGACTAATTTATGTGAATGGCCTGGMCTGCTGCTGAAAAACAAAGGTGGTCTTATCCTGGAGAGCTCTCTAGCTGCAGCTGAGGATCTGGGTTTTAATCTGTGTGTCCRGACAGTTTTATGGGAATGAACACTTAACTACCTTTTCTTTTATTGAGGGGTTAGATTGAATCAGAGGGGTGTCCTCAGCTGCTCTCATGAGAGYTTTGTGGTCTTTATCGTGCAATATTCATTTCTGCAGGTTGCATAAGAAATTCTCCTGACAAAAGYGTATTACTAATCTCAAAGTAAACACAAGGAAGCTGAACGTGTTTTTCCTTTAGAGATTGTAATGAACAATATGCTTCATCTCAGAAATGTTCAGACTTTAAAGTCATATATTGTAACATTGGTTAGTATCTCCTCAGTGGAGTTCTGATATGGTAATGCTTTGTGGTCTGGCAGAAATCCACATTTCTGTAATCTGTTTCTGATGCTTATATTACGGACTACTTAAACTGTCTCAGGAATCTGACATAAAAGTTTTAATGCAGGGAAATACTGAAATAGTGATAAAATAGTGAAGCTCAGYGTTAATCAAGCATCATGTTGTTGGGCATTTAAATTTAAATTTGTTTTTCAAGATTGATTTAATGCTAATGGGTATGTGAATATTTGTGGCATATGCCAGGTAAACCTTAGGAAAGTTATTTTAAATTATATTAAAATTATTTTAAAATGGTAATCCTTTTTAAAATAGTAGTCCTTAACAACATTTGCATGCTCTGTGACTGACTAGAAGCCCGTGTAAGTTTTTAAAGCTTAAAGTTCCTAGTTGCAGTTTTTATTATTATTATTGAATTCTTACTTTTATGGACAGTATGGTGAACATCAACCTGAGCTTAACACAGTAGTATACTGTGGTGGTAGCTGATGTAATACATGTTAGGGCATATCAGATCTGAATATATCATTTTGGCTGTGAATGAGTGTACTTTTAATTTTTAATTGGTACAAATGAATTGTACAAGCCTAACAGTTCAGAGGTAYGATAATGAAAGCTTAGTTTTCATTTCTGAAACAGCGTTATTGATCTGTAATGCAATCAAACGTTATTGGACTTGTGTGTTTTAGTGGTTTATATTTTGTACCATTTTATAGCTATTTGACAGTAAACCCAGACTTTCAAAAACTATATTTTTTGAAATGGGGAGGAATCTATTTCCTAAGCCCTTTTGATTCAGAAATAATCAAYGTAACATAAAATCACATAAAAATAGTAACTTTCAGTAGAGACATTATAGCATGTAAGTGGTGATGAAAATAGAAAATTGCTGTATATTTATATGAATATTTAAATTTTTGTTCTCTAAACCATGATGTGCCTTCCAATAYGAGGAAGCGAGGGATATATGAGGAATATGAGGAACTTTTTTTTTTTCTGAGGGCTTCCAAACCTGTCACCTACTGTGTTTTCCTGGATTTTGCTGCCCCTTCCTGTGAGAGGCAGGATTAGCTGTGGCTGCTCAGCATGCGGGCGCCAGGGCTGCTCCCTGGGTGTCGCTCAGCCTGGTTCTGCTCCAGATAAAGCCGTGCTGAGCTCTGCCTCGTGCCGCCTGCTGGGGTTAGGACATCTGAGTTGGCTGTTTTGCCCGTGTGGGGAGCAGTTAAGGAGAGAAGTTGCTTTCCCTGTTAAACAAATGTGATAACTTTTCTTTGAGTCATTCTGGTTTTCCTGTATCTTCATTTGATAACTCCATATAGGAATTCCCCTTCATACATGGGGCTTGCCACATACATACATTTTGGCTGTAGAATWTGTAAGAATTGTTTGACATAAATATCCAGGACTTTTGTACCAGATGTAGTGTGCTATGTATTCTTCATTCCATAGTTTTCCAAGAAAGGCTGWCTTAAAGACTACACTTATGCTTTGGAGATGTGATAAATATTTTATGAGTTTAAACCCCATGGTAGTTCATTTTAAATATGAAGTATAAAATAAGGGAAATTTTTTTTCTTCCCCTCAAAATACAAAAAAACCCAAAAGTTAGTATTTCTTTTCATCTAAGYACAAGGGTGAAGTTTTAAATATGATATGTCAGACACCAAGATAAATCACTTTGTTACATAAAAATTCTCCTTAAGTCTTGTGGGATTTTCATCACTAATATGGAAATGACTAGAGAAAAAGAAACTGCATCTGTGTCTGATTTCTGACTACTTAGCACGTAGGCCACTAAAGTTTTATAAGAATCTGGTCTTCATGTGATGTGTGTGTGTTTTGGTTTTTTTTTTTTTTTTTTTTTTGTATTGCATATATTTGAAGTTATATGGAAGCTTGGGATATTCATTGCAAAACTATAAGCAGGCTTGTGATGTGTGGTCCAGTGAAGATAGTAGGAATATTTGCAAAATTCTTTTGGCTTGGAGACGATGGCCCCCTGTAAACTGTTTTCCCGTCACTAAAGGAGGAGCCTTCTAGGAGGTTGTTCAGAGCAAGAGTGCAGGTGCCCTGACCAGGGTAGAAGAGGATAGAGCTTGTCTGCTGGTGGGCTAGACTTAGGTAAGATGCAGGAAGGATTTAATGGGGGATATGAAGTTTTGGTAGGTGGGGACCTTGCTGTTCCCAAGGCAAGAGCCACACCTGCATCTCCCTTTGTCAGCTGGAAGGAGTAGGGCAAAGAATGTGAGGCTTAGAAGCTGAGGCTGTCCCTTTCAATACCCTTTTGTGCTTCTTGAGCAAATACAGCTTATCGTGGGCCTTCTGCCAGGGTGAACATAGAGTATGCTCTGTAGCACTGTTTATATCACACATGGGGAACTAATGTTAGGAGGAAGCTGTTCTACTTTTAAAATGAGGTGCAGAAACATTCAGAAATACCAGGATCAAGACTGTTTAGCAGGGTTCATTTATCCTTTTCATTTGTTCTTTGTGTGTAATAGTTTCTTCATCCAAAACTATTTGCTTTTGCCCTTCACAGGACCAATTCTTTATTCAGCACCTAGTCGTTGCTTAGTGATCGGATTGGTGCCTTTTCGCACTGCTCCAGCATCTCCTGGAAGAGTTGTCTAATTCCCCTTAAACCTTCCTGTGACACTCGTCTCGTTAACAAAAGTATTTCCTGAAAATCCATTCATGTTTCAAAGACTTTGGAAGAAGAGGTCATTTTTTATTCCAAGCTATGAAAATTATACAGTGTAATTTATCTGATTCATAGTAAATATCTGTATACAGTAAAGATGTTCATAGTAAATATCTTTCATAGATTCACAGTAAATATCTTTTATGTAAGGTAACTSTAGCAGGCCTGCAGGGGATGAAAACTTACTGCTTCTGAACTGTAGTTGGARTGAAGAAATCAGAAACTTTTTTTTTTTGATGGAGCTGTATATTCTARAAAACAAAAAAGTTGTTGGCATTCCTCTGGACAGCTCCTCTCAGCACCATCTTCAATGCTTGTGAATCCTGTTTGTTCAGAGTTGACTTATTCCATGCTTGTGCTAGCATTTCAATTAAGCTAGCATACTGTCTTGCTGCTTTTAGGTTCATTCCAGAAGACCTGCTGTGAACAAAGAGTAAATTTAAATGATGCWAGAGTCAGGAAAATATTATCCATTCATAGATGCTCCCAAGAGCATTTGGAGAAGGATTGTRACTATATTAAAAAGATATAAAAAGCAAGTTTTGAAGCTAATGCTTCCCTTTCTTTTCATACCATCTTCCTAGTAGTGTTAAGTTAGTGTTTCTTTCAGCTGTTATTACTGTTTGGGGATAGCACAGTTTTGCTGAAGTTTTTTTCTCTGTTTCAAAGAAACTGAAATTGTGAATACTTTCATATCACATATTACCTTATTTAGCTATCAGTTTTCATGTTTCTGCTTTTTGAGTGCCATGCTGTCAGTTCAAACCTGGAACAGGGAAAAACAAAAAATAAATGCACATCACTTTGTTGCATTCAAGAATTTGGTGGAGTGGATTATTTTACTATTAAATTACCTCTTGGGAATTGTGAAGTTTTGTATATTTGGTGCTTTTATGTTTTTGTTTTTTCTTTTTTCCTCTGTAGAAGACAGTTTGCTCTAGGGATGGAGCACAAACAAGGAGCGGGGAGTAATCAGGACTTTTACTTGCAGAGGGGCTACTTGGTGCTTACTCCCTTTTTGTTAGGTGAGTTTGAATTTTATCAAAGTGAGTTACCAAGGGTGCTGTCTAATGCCAGATAAGGTAGCGCAAAGGTAAATAGTTTCCTGCCTTTAATAGTTGATTTTGCTGCTACTTATCAGCCTGTCTTTGTCTTTGGGGGACAGCAACGAAAAAGAAGAAAATAGTTTTGCCGCTGTTGGTTTGGTTTGTTTTGTCTTTTTTCCTACTTGTCCTCAGGATATGGAAGTGAAATTAGAGGCAGAAGAGGAAAGATCATTTGGGGAATCCTATAGGTTTTCTTTTCTTTTAGCAGAGTTTTACAGTTTTTTCACTACTAGATTTTTTTTTTTCCATGGAAGGAGGAAGACCTTATGTTTGAACAAATTGAGAGTTTTCGTTATTTTTTTTTTTATAGCAAACAATTTTCTTGTAAAACAGTATCACAGCATGTTCTGAAATGTGGTATAATTTTCAGGAAGAGCCGTGACTATTTATTGTAGGAGATTGAAGGTTCATATACAGAGTCACATARTGAGAATCTTAAACTACTGTAGCCTTGTGTTTTTGTTCTGCCTTTAGTATAAAGGCAGCAATTTTATAGTTGTCTGTGGGTACTCTCTTAGAAGCTGTGTTGGCTGCATTTGGAGTATCTGCAGGGATCKCCTGGGTTCAGGAGGAGAGAGGCTTTTGAACTGAACCGAAACCTTCCCGATTGGGTTACGGGGCAAACTAGTGTTCGCTTTCAGTTGCGGACGTCTTGCACTGCCGTAGCAGTGAGAAGGCTGAGTGATGCAGAGGGGAGTCAAGTGACTGTGCCACCATCCAGTGACAAACACCCGGGCACTGCAGGCACCGAACCCCGTCACAGATGCTGAGTGCAGGTAGCAGCATGGAAACCTTCCGGCTTGTTTGTGGGCGCTAATTTGCCCTAGAAGCGTGAAGGTGAGCAAGAAACAGCCAAGAAAAGAAAGATTTAGTTTTTCTCTTTCCGCATACAGCTTTGTGCTCTTACTGATTAAATTCACTTGTGCAACGTTCTTAACRTGTCAGATGATAACACAATTTTCTGATAAAGAAATGAGATTTTTATCATCCCCTTAGCCCCACCAAGCACAGAAATTCCCATCTGAATCAATCCCCTTAGTTAATACTCTTATTTTCAGTCATGGTGCAGAACAGAGACGGAAAAGTAACGTGCATTGCTTTTCCCGGTCACAAATGAGYGAGATGCATCCATGTAAGCACAACCTCACCTTCAGCTGAAGAAGATAYGCTGCTGTCCAGCCTAGGCTGTAAAGCAGTAAGGCTTCAAGGACTTGCTTCACTTGCCTGAATTTAGACAGTTAGTGCCATTTCACACATGCAAAGGTATCCAGGATATCCAGAGAGAGCCACGTGGCTCGTGGGAGACCCAYACCTTCCTCTGGGAGAGCAACTGCGGCCATGGGAGGATGTTCCGCCGCCTAAAATAGCACTAGATGCCAACATTTAGGTAATTCTTTTGTGCTATTAACTGTTTGGAGCTTGGTGAATCTCCRTTAAGTCATGTGTGTTTGTAACATTTTTCATATCCTTGGTTTGGTAGGTTGTCTTTTCCTGGTTTAAATTTATTAAGCACTGCTTTAAAATCATTGAAATCTTTAGCTTGTGGTAAATTACAGTTATGTCTGTTTTGTTATTTACTACAGAAGATTTTCATATGTAAGATTGTCAATAGTGCTGTAGAAAACAAATTTACCAGTATTTTAAATTTATTTTTTTTAGTATAGCAGAATTTCCCTTAATTAGAACTATTTTTGGAAGCTTGAGATAGCTGTAGAACTATCTGTTCTGGTGAAGTAAGTACTAGGTAATTGGAGATCTCTGTCAAGTGTGACCCACAGTCTKTTGAAACACAGAGTAAAGTTGAAATGCATCACAATCACAATGAAGTTAGAAGTAATTTAGGTTATCAAACAAATGAAAAATTGTACACAGCTAGATTAAATTTGAGGATTGTCAGAAGTCCTTGAAGGTGCTTTATCTACTGGCTTTGTAATTTGTTTCATATTCCTTTATAAAATAGTGCTTTAATGGTCAATTCTAAGCGTTACACTAGAAGTACATTGTAATTTTGATGTGTAAGTGAATAATCACACTGGTATAGGAAAAAAAACTGTCTATACTAAAAATACATTATTTTAATGATACTAGCGAGTTCTTGCAATGGACTCTTCTAAAGAAATTCAAATATATTTTCTGATGTTAGACTAAAAAAGGAAAGCTTGCTGCCTGAAGCCTGATATGTTACTTTTGCAAGATATTTTGTATCTTCTGCACAGAATGAATTTGAGTAAGTTGAAAGCTCATGCCTAAGTAATTTAAATAATAAAGATTATTTGGCATTAAATAAGATAGAGAAACTTGTTGCCATCATCGTCTCAGTAAATTTTCTATTGTCTTCCTATAATAGGTGAAATATATTTTGGTGGGCAGCTTTAGATATTCATTAGGATTTGAGTAAAACCTTTCTACATCTCCTATTGACCCTTTCATTTTGGCTCAATTTAGTGCCTAAAAAGTTTGCTTGGTTTTCCTGGATCACTAGAAGAAACTTAGTGATCCTAAATACAACTTCTCAGCRTGGATTGTTGCAGTGTTTGCAGACAGAGTGCAACAACACCCGCTGCTGCATGTGCATCTCCAACTAAGTGTGATTGGTCTCCATGTGCTTCAAGGCTCGCTAGCATTTTGGCTTTGCATAAACTTTTCATATTTCTCTACGTGGTGAGTGGTGTTCACGATTATGGGGAGATCTTTATATAGTACCTATCTAAATATAGTGGTCATCCATATGACAAGACTAATGGCTGCCCTTGTGCTTCCAGCAGCCCTCTTGCRTGGCTATATTTCATTAGTGAGGGATCAATCAAAAATTTATGAAATGGAGCTGATATATTAGGAATGCTGGAAATAATACTTGACCTGGAGAATTGGAAGGTATCTTCTATTATTGTTAAGTTCAAGGATTGGTTTCCATTGAGAGCCCTTGTGAGCAGCGAGTAGGGCGCGTTGTTGCRCATGCAATTTTGTGCCTAAAAGGCTTAAGCAAAGAACCAGCAGCCAGTGAATGTATTTATTTGATCCCACACGTGTTCTGCCACGCATACATGGGCTTTTACAATTTTTAATACYCTCATCCACAAACAGAAGCTGTATCATGATTGTTGAATGTAGACAGTTTATTCTAAAGACTTCTATTGTTCAAACTAAGCTGAAAATGATCTGCAGGATAAAGCTGTGACCTAGTTCTGAATTTCCTGGCTTTGGAGAGTAATGTCATTGTCCAGCCTGCGCCTAGACATTTTTTGTTTAACTTTCTTTTCTGTTTTCTAAAGACTGATTTGATTATTTTTAGATAAGTAGTTAAAAATATGGGAATAGAATGTGCAAAATAATGCTATTTTTTAGGGATTCGTTTTTGTGGGAAGAGAATTTATTGCCCAGCACACTTGATTAGATAGGTCAATCTATTTACTTTCCTGTGGTTTTTATTTAGGAGTCATTYACTTTTGTACAATCAGTGTCACCTACCTGGGAAAACTGTTTGCATAATCCTCAAGGATAGCTATGGAGGTTTTATGAGTTTAATAATGTTTCCATTTCTCARATATGGTCACAACTCTCTAAATTAGTAAATACAATATTAAAAGAGACATATCTATAATACATGCTAAGTATTTTATCTAATTAAAATGAAGAGTTACAGTTGCAATGTATTTTGCTTTGCTTTTAAGCTAGAAAACATACAGGACTTTGCTACTTTTAGTAACCTGATCCTGTGTTGAACCTGACTTCCATGGCATGGAGCCTGCTGGGAAGCATTCACAAGACCACAGATTTTTTGCAAGTTTAAGAATAATTTGTAATATAAAAATGTTACCCCAAAAGGATTTTTTTTTCCTACAGAGAATTTCTGTATGTTTGTTTACTTATTGTTGACTGCTGCACAGTATCATTGAACAATGTGATATTCATTATTGTCTGGCTAGTTGAGCGATGATAACTGATGGAGGGAACCCTGATAAATACCAGAGATTTCAGAGGCTACACGAGGCTCTGAGCTTTGTGCTTGTGCCCTTCTGGGCTGGCCATTGTGGGGCTGCTGTGAGCTGCAGTTTTTATCCTTGCAGAGCCCGGGGCCAGAGCTGGGCCTCCCCTGCCCAGGCAGCGGGCCCAGCTCCGAGAGCTGCGAGCTTTGCTCTGGGTATGTGGCCACCCAGCAGGAGGGGYTGTGAATGGAGAACTTCCACTTTAATTAATCAGTGTTTTGCTTTGGAAAAGYGAAACTCCTTTAGAACTGGTATTATGTTATGCTTCCTGTTATTTTGTAGCGGAGCAGATGAGCAAAATGTTTTCTCTGAGGATTAAAGAGGAAAATAATAGGGAAAACTCCTGCCAGATTTGCAAATTGAGTGAGGCTTTTAACTTTAGGGGGGAAATAATAACTTCACGTGAAGTTTTACCAATTTAAAGCAAAAATGGCAGTAAAAGCTTAGTGAAGAATGTTATGTCTGTCTCCCCTAAAACAGTCAGAGTTGCTGTGCTTGTGTAATGAAGTTCTGCTCCTGGAGTTCTGCCATTCAATTCATTAATGGTCTGGAGACTTAGTGTATATTTTTAAATAATTACAGAATTCCTTCATAAGCCAGGTTTTTAAAAGGATGTAGGCTGTCAAGAATTGTGGTTTTCCAAAAAAATGAAGGTAATGCTAGGCATTGATGGAGCCAGCAGATCACCTACTATGGGAATCACTTCAGTGGGGTTTACAGGTGCTTGTATGAGGTTTTTATCTGTTCTGAAGTGCTTCTGTATCTTATTAAATCATCTGTCATAATTAGCTCTTCATACTTACAGTTCTGCTTCAGGTGATAGCAAACAGCTAGGACTTTCCTTTGCACACATTCAGTGCATCAGGAGAAAAATGTAAAGTATTAAACTCTGTAATGTTAGTATCCTATAAGGTTTTGATAAGTGTTAGAGAGCTGTGTTGTTAAGAGGCAGATTCCTTCATTTTTTTTTCCCCTTTGTGATATGAAAAAGTTAGGAAATGCTGCTTTTTAAAGTGGCAGAAGGGGAGAATTGCACTTGTTACTTAAAACAAAGAAATATCTCTCCCACTAAGCCCCTTGTATATAAAACAGGGATGAGGGAGTTCATCTTTTCTTTTTAAGAATTAGGTTCAGTGACATAGCATTAACTCTTCAGGTAACACCAAGGTATGAAAGTAGATGGATATATAGGGTATATAGAGAAGCCAGCCTGGTGAAGATCTGAATGACAAGAATTTTTTAATATGCAGTGCAGTGTTGGGATGTGCCTCGCTGCTGTCTTGCTTGAGGCACAACACAGCCCTCAAGCTCTATGTTTTTCTGAGCATGGGGGTGTTCTCTGTGCTGGCAGAAATGTGTATTGATAAAGTCTATAGTAACACAGTGATTTTTCTAAGTGCTAGGACATGGACTAAGAAAAGTGCTCAGGTTTGTTTCAGTTGGGAGTAGCTTGAAGGGCTGCTTAAATATTGAACTCAGTTGTGCTAAAAAATTATTTCAGTGACCAAGGCAAAGACCAACTTCGTAGCCCGTGCCACCATCTGCTAAATACACCAGAAGCTTTTTTTTTTTCCTCTTTTTTTCCTACAGAGTTTAGCCAGCTGTCTGTTTCGCCCTGCTGCCTGGATGCATTTGAGAGCACCACAGTGAGCTTTGTTAGCTGACAAGAAAGCTTTTTGTTTGGGTCTGAGGCTCCTTTAGCTTGTCCGATGCTTCCTCTAAATTAGAGTTGGGCCAAGGAGAGTGTTAGCAGCTTTTCCTCTATTGCTGTCCTTTCCTCCAGCCTGTGCTTCTATGTCTTCCCTGTGGGCTTGGAGCTGCTCTGTGGAGGATCCCACTGGATGAGATGTGTGCCCAGGAAGCGCCACGAGGTGCCAGGATGCGTTTGCTAGCGGCAGCCTCAAGTCCCCTCTAATCCGATTGACATCTAACCCAAGCAGCATTTAGTTAATCTGTCTGGTGTTCTCCTTTCGTCGTCTGACCCTGCCAGATGATAGCGCTTTTTGTAACTTTATTTTAGATGAGCGCCTTAAGACGGTAACACAGACGTCCAGTGCTTACTGAAATGGTTTTACTTTTGAAAAGATGACATTTATAGAAGGACTGATTAGGCAAGGAAAAAATGCTATTTACAAAGATGCACAAGAAAAGTTGTTGTYGATTGTTTAATCATATTGTCCTGATGTTTAGTTTGCAGCAAAATATTCTGTATTATTTAACCAGAAAAAGAAAAATTCAGGGAAAAAGATGTAGGATTGGAAACAGTCTCTTCATTGACTGCTCTTTAAAACATTGATTTTAAAAATTAAAAAAAAAAAATAAAATTAACTCCGGCTTCTAATCTTCTGCCTTCCACAGGAGTTTGACATTTTTTTAAACTGCAAAATACTTGAGTGAGATCCAGTGCAAGCCTGTTGAAGGCACGCTCAGCATTCCCTCCTGCAGATTTCCATGGAACACACTGTGTGCAGCTCCAGGTCRTCTGCGGGGAGAATGGCCAAGCTGCTTTTTATATTCCAGCAGGTTGAGACTGTAAAGTTGGGGGAAGACTTGGCTTCATTTCATGTGGAAATGCTTTTTATTCTTCCTCATGAAGTTAGCAAGAGCTACATGCCAATTGAATGCATGAAAGCTCTGAATTAAATGGCACGTAGGAATATTCTGGTGTCTTCTTGTGCTGCCCAGCTTTAGTCCTGGTATTCTCAGGAGGGCAGCACTTGGTTGTGGTGCAGCTTAATGCATGCCCCTTTTGCTGGGGCTGCACGAATAAGCACATGAAACAGAAACAAGAATTTAAAGCTATTGGATGGATGTGTTTTGTGGGCATCTGTCATACTAATCAACCTACCGTATCAAATACTTGAAGCTGTCTGCTTTTCTTTTGCTCCTGTTTCAGCAGGATAAACTGCACTCAAGGGAATTAACCACATCCTGCAGGCTCTGCTGTTTGCACATGGTTTGCCTTGGCTTAACTTTATTGGACCAGCTCATCAGAGGCTTATCCTAGGAAGATCAAGGACCTCAAATCTTCCCTTTAAAAATCTCCTTTGCCCCAGCCTTTGTCTTGAAAGTCTCACTGGAAGCTTTGTAGTTAAGACCAGGCTACGTAACATAATTGCAAGACAGACCATTTATCTGTGTTCCTGGCAAATGGACAGCCCAACCAGGCACTTAATGCTTTCATTCAAATGGTCTGATGAACTAGTGAGCAAAACTGCACTATGAACTCTTTTAGTTCAGTTTCTTCAATTGAATTCAATTCAGTTTCTTCATCTGTTTTCCACTAGCCATTATACACAGGCATGTATAATGCCAGACCTGCATTCCACCAGCTATGTTCCTACCAGTTCCTTGTAGTAGGATGTAGTGATTATACTACCAACAAGGGAATTGGTTAACTAGAAGAAGTTAACTTTGAAGAAGTTAACTAATGAAAAATTCTCCCCAACCTTTCTATATGTCCAGTTGAAAATTACTCATGCAGTGTTGTTGTGTTCAYCCGAAGTGCCTTCAGAAAACAGGAGAAAGCAGGACCAATGTTCCCGGCAGCAGCCTGCAGGTAGGAAAGGCTGCCTGTGCTGTGAAAATRCAGTGTTGGTAGCAGGAAAAGGGAGCTAAATGGTCGATTGACACGTGCTTAACATTTATGTAACCAGCAATGCACTGGGGCAATACCCGTCTCCCAGTTGGAGAGGAACAATGAATTATAGCTTAAAGGATTAGTTGCTTATCAGATTGAGTAGGCAAAATAGAGGTATAGTTCTCATTTATTTGTCTGGTAAAATGAATCTTAAGGCTTATGAATGCCTAAGTAGCAGCAGTAGTTACTGCTATGAAGGCTGTTGTGAATTTCGAATGGAACTGTAAACTGACAGCAGAATTGAGAAATTTATTTCATTTTTATACTTTTGTGACACAGTATTTTATACATTTTTACTTTTTTGGATGAAATATTTACATGGTTAAAATAGTGCTTGGTTGTGCCTTCTCACATGCCTCATACAGTAATTATCAGACTATCTTTCTCCCTATTTGTACTGCTTTGTGTGTGGGGGGGGGAAATCAGAGGACCATTGAGAAATTCCCAGAAAAAATGTTTTTGTTTGTTTCTAATTCTTTAATTTTCTACTTTAGTTACAGCATGTAATATGCAATATGAAGGATACTGAGCCTTTTCCTGTAGTATAATACTAGTACTTAGATGAGCAACATAAAGTTTTATTAGTGATATATTATTATAATTTTTATTTAATGAAACTTGTGAGTTAGAAATAAGTGTATAAATAATAAAATTTGAAATTCATAGCAAATAGTGAATTTGTGTGTGCATAGGAATATGAAGAGCTATTTATGAGCGTTTTTTTCAAAATAACTTGGCATTCTTTCTTCCTGATTTCTCCTCATTAGTGTATTTGCCCTTTTCAGAGTTGTCTACAGATGAAAAGCTTTTGCTTGTGTAGATTCCTGTTGAAAAATTGGCACAGATGAAATGCCAAAAACATTATCTATCTTATTTATATAGTAGAAGGAGAGGGATTTTTTTTTGCTAAGAGACACTTAGAAATAGGAAGATAGTTCAGTTTAAAGTGTGTGTGTGTATATATATATATACATTATATATATATATATATATATATAAACAGAGGTATAAAAAATGTAATTCAAATAGGGCCAAAGCGGGGAAGACTTCTGTCTTGCATGTGAAATTTTGGGGAGAGGTGGTTGATAAGACTTTTTTTGTTATTCTTTCCAGAAAAAAAAAAACTTAAAATTTATATACAGGGATRTGTTCTCGCTTTTGTCTTTTTGCTCAAAAATTCAGTTTTTTTCTTACATATATATTGAGCCGTGTATTGTAAATACTGTTACTGTGTTTAATCTGCATTTTTGTTGTTTTTTTAAACTTCTTAAGCATTCAGATTAATAAAAAAAATGGAAAGACAAGAAATAAGTAGATGCCATCAAAATATACTTTTTGAACTACATTTTGCTAAGATGATACTTAAAGGTGCAAAAAAGATGGTGTAATTTGTTTTGAAATTGTTTTCTAAAATGACACATTATTTTCAATGAGCTTCTGAAAATAAATAGGTCTTTTAAGGAGAGGTTTTCACATCTTGAAATGTGCATCCTGGTRGATTTTGATAGCAATTTTCCAGAAGGTGGAAGAGCTTCTTTGGGAACAGAATTTTGCTGCTTGCTTTTTGGTGCGGAGGAGGAAGGGGCATCAGGTCGTGTTGCCGTCCCCAGCKGGACGGGCGCCTGTCTCGAGCTTTGCTCTTGGGTGCTGCCCTGCACAGCTCCACTTGGCATCCAGGCTATCACTGCATTTTGCTGTTTCTCTATAAAAAATATGCTTTTATTTGAATAGCTTTTCTACTGGATTTTTCCGGTTTAGGTTTACTGAAAATTATCGTTCTGAGTTGTGATAAAACATGACCAATATTGTTAGTTTAAAACTGCAGAGTCAGGAACTTGGAACCTCTGCTGCTCACAGTGTCCCAATAAATGCTTGATATTTGCCTCTGCGTGTATCTCAAGCAGTATCATCCCTGCAGTGGGGTGTAAAACTCCCAGGGAGTATTTTAGATCATTTAGTTCTTCAGTTTATAACTGCTTCTTTGTGTCCCTTTAGCTTTGATCGYTGATCTACAACTAAGTATAAACATGTAACGAGTGGAGGAAAAAAAAGATTTTGAGGAAAAACACATAGTATTTATCAAGGAAATATGAAGGACCATTTATAACTGGTGGCTTCTTTTCATCCTTTCAGACTTGCAGAATGAAATTACCAATGCTTATTGCTCAAAGCAAAAAACCTACAATACAGGAAATAAAACAATAACATAAAATGTTATAGAAATCAACTGTAAAGTGTTAAACTGAATGAAATAACTTGGATAATATTCTAGAAAAGTGAAGCTTCACARGGTGATCTTCCTTGATGGAAAGGGTTCTATAGGTTTCAGATGTTTCTGCATAGCTTGTATTTAAAGCCAGTAGCCATGAAGAAGAAAGCTCATGCAMGTTGCAAACTTAGAAAATGGCCATTTAGTAATTTGAGGAGTTACAGGAGGAAATAATGCTCAAAACAAACAAAAAACCACCCCCCTACTCCCAAACCCCCCCCAAGGCCAAATGGTTTGCTGAACACTTATTTATTCTGTGAAATATGTATTTTTTTTCTAAACAGATCCAGAGGATTGTTAAATTTRCATTTCAATATCTGTACTGCAAGACGATTAAGAATAAAATGAATTTTTTTTAACTTTGTTTCATATTGCTAATAATTGAAAGCATTCTGATAAACCTGTCTTCCTTACCCTGCTTCATGTTTTAAGAGCCCTAAAATCCCTGTTCCAGCTGTGGAAGAGGCGGTTTTAATTCAGGCCTCATGAAGACAAACATCTGGTGGGAGAGAGACTTTCTTCTTGTTTTGGAGATAATGATGGGGATTGCGCTGTTGCTAACTCAAGCCTTGTCTTGCTTTTTTGAGATGTAAATGCAATTTTGTTTCATTAAGTGTGATTTCCTACTAATTTCTTGTACTAACAGCAACTTGTTGCTGGCTAACAAAGAAGTAAAACTTCTGTTCTTCCTCTTCTGTTGTCTTTTGAACCTGTAAGTCTTCAAGAGAAAAGAGAATTTMCTGCTAAATCTTTCATCTGTATCCACTATTCACTGAAAAGCAGCCTTCTAACTACCCTGTAAGTTAGATAATACCTTATTGGCTGCAGATTTGGGACCAGAGGTGGTTGTAAATTAGAGTTTTGAGGTAATAGTGGGCTTGAAGTAATCCCTGGGGATGCTGTAGCATTGATTTTTCTACCTTGCTTGTGTACAGTGTCTTCGTTGCAGGTGACATGCAGATGTTCTGCGCTCTTTGGTGATGGTACCAACTCCATTCCCCTGCCAGCCCTCATGGCAGTTCCCAGCGTGTCACTCTGCTCAGTTGTGCCTGGGCTGCCCGCCAACGCTCTCCCAAGGGAGCAACCTGCCTCAGTGGCCCCACAAAAGCCCTGTCCCCTCTACCAGCTAAAAGCTCAGCCTGGCCCTCTGACCCATCTCGCTGGATGATCAGCAGCAGGTAGCTGGAGCTCGTGGTCAGCGAGCACATCTTGGCCTCAAGCCATCCCCTTAGCCTCTGTTTTGGTTACRTGGCCCTTATGGGTTGTTGTTTGGGCTTGTGCTCTGGGGCTGTGCTGGAATGAGCCTGCCTGAAACACCTGAGTGAGGGATCCCTGGGAAAGAAGAGCCAGAAATACTTGGACAGCAGCTCGGACATCTGCACTCTGAGCTTGTCCTCACGCTGCAGCTCTCCAGGCTACTCACATTTTCCAATTACTGCAGCACCCCTTTCTCTGGCCTCTTTTGTGTGCTTCCAGAAGCATCTGAAAAGATGTAAGACTAGGATTCTCTATACATCCATTCACTGTCTTCTATAGATTCCTTTATGTATTTGGGGAGTGTGGGTGATGGCTTTTGATGGCAGCTGCTCCTGCAGGTGCACTCGATTCAATAAATGCCTTTTGATCTTTCTCCCATGCTGCCAATTGTGTTCAGGAGGAACATTGTGTAAGCCAACTGCAAAACTGTCGTTTTCCACTTGTGTTTTCCTTCTGAGCTCTTCCCTGGGGWGTTTGCAAAACCTTGTGACAATGAACAGGAGAGATGCTGTAAGAGCAGGGGCCACTACAATGATAAGCTGTTCTTTGTGGTTCGTCTGTAGAGTGTTTAGGTTTCCTTTCCCTCCTTGAGTTACAAGGGACTGTGTCTTTATTCTAGTTGAAGATAACTGTGTTAGACACAGATTTTAAAGTAATGTAGTGATACAAATGAGCAAGGAAGGGGCAAGTGATGTCTGTGTTTAGAAAGGATTTAAAGAAAAAAAAAAAAAGGCAATCAGAAAACTATGAAGTGAATGTGAATGATGAAAATCATGACTAGCAGCTGCTTACAGCTGTGGAAAAAATGGAGAGCAGAGTTTAGAAGGAAAATGAGTGTAATTTTTGATTGTGTTGAGACCAAGTTGCCTGCTGCTCAAATGAATTGTGAGATATTTGGGTTGTGAATTGAAGGAAAGTGGTTCCTTGTACAATGACAGATAAAKGTACGAGAACAAATGAGTCACCTAGGGCTGTGTGTCGGTAAGGGAGCCATAGAAATACTGTTGAAAGAGGAAGATGTAAGAAAATAACTACGAAAATTGATAGGAAGCTGAAAGGGTCACAAGAGGTGGGGAGAGCAACCAGAACCACAGCAATACAGACACTGGGGTTAAGCAGAGTCATCAGGATGTTTTATTAGCAGCTCTTGTTCACCTTTCTGACATAAACTGGCTACTGGCYTCCTGACAACTCAGTCAAATGTGCAGGATGATGTAATAAGTGTTTTCCAGTGATTTATGCTGTTTTCCCCAAGGAGTGAGAACTTGCGTACCTAGAAAAGCAGAAGTTGAGGGTATAGGAAACCACAGAATGTATAGGGATCTTTTTGTCTCTGTATATTCACAGGGAATTGTGCAAGGCATGCAGTATCAGATGGCAAAAAAAAAAACCCAAAAAACTTTAAAACTTTAAAATTCAAAACTTTAAAACTTTAAAAAGTTTTGAATTCACAGCAATATCTTTCCTATTGGCCATTTCATTGCTTGATTCGCTTGATCAGAGCTCATTCTTGAAACCTCTACTAAGTCAGGACAGATTAAAATAGGAAGAAACGTTAGAGACAGGAACTTTAGAGAAGGAACTTCAGAGGCTTGTTGCACTGGCAATTTCGGAGAGAAGGGCTAAGTAGGGCTCAGTGAGTTATACACATATCTGTATTACTGCTGTTTATTCAGCTATATTTACTACTTCATGTAGTTTTAGTTCAGCGTGAACTCTAGTAGGAAAGCAACCTTCTTTGCAGACAGCAGTGTTTGCTAATGGATTAAGCAAGTGGCCAGCTAAAAATGACTGCCACAAAGCAWAACTTGTTGTGAAGCTTCTCTTTGTGAACTGACTCTTCTGGGATGGCCCAGACTGTATTAAATATTTCTTAGTGTGGATGTCAAAATAATGTAAACAAATGATTTTTCCTCTTGGAAACAAGAACGTGGCTGTCTATCTGTAATCATTACATGTTGGGCACGTGCTGTAGCTTTCAGTCCTTACCGCTGGAACTCAAGTTCCAGTCATGTTGATAAATTCACCTAAAACTTTATATATTAAAGAAGTCACATCTTGAAAAATCRTGAAAGTGCTTCTCCTTTTTTAACTCTCTCCCCTGCTCTCAGAAGTGGTAATTTCATTCTTGTTCCTGCTTGTAGAGAGAGAAAACAAGTCCTGTCTTCAGGGAGATCTATTGTAGCAAATTTCAACGTCAGAGGTGGAAATACCGGGTTTTTCAGCACCGTCAGTGACAGGTTGATGAAATGGTAGAAAAACTTGGTTACCCATAACCTTCCTTCTAACAGTGTATGTGTTCCTAGAGCAGTGTTTTGGGTCTGTCTCTCTCTAAAAATGTGTCGTCTTTTTTTCTGGACGTGACTTAGGTGGATGTGCAACCTGCAATTTTAAACCCAAATGCTGCAATCTTATTTCAGTTGTTCTTGAAGAAAATAACTGTAATAATAGTAGCCCAGCCAAACCTTTATTATACATAAGAAAGATCTAATCTGCAGAACGACAGTAATTATTTAGAGTTTGTGAATACTTAATGTTTGCTTTTACTGAAAAGGAAGTCTGTTTTTTCGTGAAATTAAGCATCTTTTCTGTATTTTGTTTCACTGTCATGCTTGAATGTGTGCGAAGGTAACAAACATTTTGATTAGTAATAAAATGTGTGTGGTAGGGCAAATTAATCTTAATATCATAAAAGTCTATTAAAATTCTTGAAATACCATTGGAATAAATTGAAGTTGCTCGCTGTATACACTTCTGATCAGAAGTTGTAAGATCTTTGGCTACATAAATGTCCTGGTTTGGTTAGTGCTTAATACATATCAAAGGATAATTTCTTAATTCTGMAAGCTGATGATTCAGTGGGTTTATTCTCTGTGTAATGAGCACTGGCTGGTAGGGAACACTGTTGAAAAATGCTTTTTGAGTTTGAACTAAGAGCTTGTAGTTACAGAGTGGTACTTTCATACCCATATTCTAGGGAAAATGTCTGACTAAATGCATGGAAAGTGCGCACAAGCAGGGCTCTGCTCTCAGGACTGGAGTTAATTCTTCTATAATGAGGCCATGCCTTTGATTTATTGGTCTGGACCTATTTTTCCAGCTGCTAATCTCACCATTTACCTTATAGGATGCTGCTTTCTGTCTGTGCTGGCTTCTGTGCAGGAGAAAGTCATATGAAAGTGCACGTGTGTTTTTGTGGAGGTCGGCGAGAATGGAAGGAAGTCCAGTCATGTGTTAGTCCTGATGAATATTTTTGTTTTCCTTGTAATACTTATTCAGGAAGCGGTAGTGGCAGCACATCAGGAAAAGCTGTTTGTCTTCAGCCTGTTGGGAGACAGCATAAACAGCAGTCTGGGGAGCTGCAACTCAAAATCCCAGAAGAAAGCTGGATATGATGCCTAGTTGCAGAGGGTTGGGCTTAATCCTCTCCTGAATCTATGTCTACTGAATCTGTGTCTGTTTGGAAACTGACCCCCAAAACACAGCTAGTACCTTCTAGCACCACCATCCTCTGCAAAGAAGCAAAAATACCCCGCAAACCAGGACCATAAAGCTCCTCATCGCTGTGACTTGGTCTTCTTTGTGGCTTGCAATGTCAGTTACACTTCCTTCCATGATAAAACAGCCCATCTAATAACAAGGGAGTATTAATTACCACTGCCCCCTCATTTGGGAACTTTGGAAGTCTTTAACTGAGAAGTGTCTGCAAATGCAGCTCATGAAGCAGACAAACAGGGTGAAATCCCTTCTTGATTTATGCTCTTCTGCTCACTGAGCTCACCACAAGTACCATTCTTCTGCAGAGCTGCTGTTTCCCAACCACAAAAGAAGTAATTAACAGGCAAGAGACATTTGGTTTTGTGCTGCCGTCTGCAGAGTTCTGAATAAATGTGCTTTTTCTTTTCATTTTTTTTCTTCTTTGTGGTATTGATTCTCATAATTAGAGAAAGATTAAAGTTATATTCTCTCAAAATCCCCGTGCATTTTAGTGCAGTTGTATTTGATTTCAACTTCATCTATAAAAGGAAATATCATGTTGTGAATGATGTTCACCATTAAACTTTAACTTGGAAAATGTGTTGTGGGTAGCTATAAGTTGTTACACTCCCTAAATATAAGGAGAAATAAATTCAATTGTAGGCAAGGGTGCAAATACTAATCAATTCTCTTGATTAAATGGAATCAACTTCAGATGGGGCATATCCAGAATTATAAGGTTTGGGACATGAAAAATGTGTTTAATCCCTCATTTGAAATGAGAAGAAGGATTGGAAGTGCTTTAGGAATTGACAAATACATAAGCTGTCCTTGAACAATGAGGCAAATGAATTGTCAGATTTATTTTTTTAAAAAAGCATAAAGTCTTTGTGAGATAAGTCTGTGGGATGGTTTGTGGTGCTGAGGCAAATGATATAATTCAGTTCTTGTCACAAATTTGGAGCCTTAAAGCAAAAAGCAGTTGTTGAAGTGAGGGAAAGCTCTTGAACTTACGGTGTTGTGGGACTGAGGCTCAGCTGTGAAAGCTTTAAACTTTTCTGAGGTGCCCAACATATGATCATGTCAAAATAAGGGCCTGCCTGCTTGAGTTGTTCTTTAGTATTTCATATTCCTCTGCTTTAATCAGAGAGGGCAAGAAAAATTCTGAACGGTTTCCTTGCCAGTCCAGTCCCTGTTTTGTCGCTTTCAGCCCTATGGCACAAATGACATAAATTCTACTTTACAGCTTAGACCTAGAGAAGTCAAAATTTGTGGAAATTTTCCTCAAATTTGGGTGGCTTAGTTGGGTTGACAGCAAGATTCTTGCACTCTAGTGTAATCTCTGATTGCCCAGGACAGTTTTGCCACTCATTGAAGTGGCCTGTGCAGAGACCCATCTCCAAGCTGAGAYCCATCTCCAAGCTTTCATACTGAGGCAGAGGAGGGAGTAGTTAATAACTCTGAAGGGTCTGATACTGTGAGAACATTTACTGGCTCTTGGCTACATTTTTTTTTTTTTTAGCAGAGGTTTTAATGAAGGACAGAGTAGAGATATCACTTGATAAATGACAATGATATTGGAGTTCCAGAGGAACCATATCAGAAATTTATCTCCAAGAAAAATTGAAGCTTGTGAGCTGACAGGTATACAGGATGAAAGAGTAAATATTGCCTCATTTTTTTTTAATGTTTATAAAACAGCAAATTATTATTTTATGTATTCTATTGTATGTAGAATCATGCTATAATAAAAAGTTGAGTTCCACTCATACTGTTTATAATGGAGATATTGAATGTGAATTATTTTTCATTATGATGTGGTCATATTGACTGTATATTTCAGTTAATACTTTAATGCCTTTTTTAACACTAGTCATTTCACTACTGAATTTATTTTCTTACATGCACTTGTGCTTCATCTCTCTTTTGAAGTTTCAGACTAGTTTGCCCTTTTCTTGCATTGATTTTTTTTTAATAATATATATTTATGGAGGTTACTCTTGTTCTGATATTGAGTGGTTTGGATGGCAGCTGTTCTTACACTTTTCTCTTACATATTCTAGGATAATAGTCTATAAAAAACTATATAAATAGTTTAAATGTTTGAATAGTTTTAAATGTCTAGTATAAATGTTTGTAAAGTGAGTACTTAATGTAGGATTTTAGTTCATTGTGGATAAACTCCATTCTCTCTCCATTTAAATAAAAAGCTTATGGAAAATAGGACATCCTCTCTGCTGCAACACTTTGGATGGGCATGAGCACTTGAGGCCTCAGCTGCTGAGCGGATGTTGCTGTCTTTGCTGCGCCGCTTTAGGAAGGTGTCGCTGGGGCTTTTGTGGTTTGAGAGTTTGCAGCAGGTAATCACAATAATGGTCTCCTCTTCGCAGCGCAAACAGCCCCCGATGATTTCACTGACGCACTTGGGGAGGAAGGCAGCATCATCAGCTGGCTCAGGACTTGCACRAAAAGCTAATGACACTTCTTAATCCTGCCTTTGACGCGTATATTGGAAAAGTCCTAAATACCTTGGGTTTGATAAAGGGAGAAGTTTTGCTTACTGTCAGTGTTGTAGCTCTGGTGCTGTACGTGGAGTTGAAGCGAGCACTTGTTGAGGCTTAATAAGGATAGGCTCTGATCTTTGCTAATTGAAATGTTTCAAACCTTTCATCTTAGAGGTAGCTTGAGTAAGCTTTTATTTAGGCTGTAACTGTTGYGTATATTTAATTGATACTTCTGTGAGAGGTCTGCAGATTGAGAGAGGAACTTAGTACAGGGGTTTTATTCTGGTTCATAGTGTCCCTGGCATAAATATCTGTATGGTTGATATGGCAAATTAGTTAATTGTAAATGTAAGGTAGGATAATTTAGACTAGTTCAGAAGTGAACTGTCCTCATGATACTTGCTTGTCAGTTAACTGATAGTTTAGGAAGTTATTTCAAAGATGATGACATTAACTTTCTTGTATCCTGGTGATATTTAGATTCTAAGTAGTGTCTGGCCCAATGTCCACTTATCCATCTCCTCAGAGCCTTGGCTTGTAGTATAAGCCCCGGCACGGTGATCACTTAACATTTACTTTGTAGAATTTGATAGGCTGTTTATTTTAAGTAAAAAGCCTTTGCTGCTGAAGTAATCAATGAAATACAGTTACAAGCACATCGGAATTCGTTAGCATTCTTGGCAAACTCCTAAATGAGTGAGAATTTTAACATGAAAGAGCAGATGATGCCGTAGTCGTCTCTGGCACCACTGAGTGACAGKATCAGTAGCCAAAGGTTGATGCAAATTGACTTCTCAGCTGAAGAGTTGCCCAAGTCATGGGTAGCTTAAGACAATAGTTTTCTTGATRGCTCTTTTGTCCAGCAAACACACTTTTCTGTTTTAAATGCTAGATCCTCCTTTCAGCTTTGTGTAACCATTTGTCTTCTATATGTAGTGAGAAGAATGGAATAGTTTTAACTACGTGGACTTTCTTTCTCCTCTTATGCAGCTGTTCCTTGTGTTTGCAATACTAACTTGTGTATGTACGCTTCAATATTGATTAAAAAGAGTTTGTCTACAATGCTGCTATCGTGTCATAATTGCAACTTAGTAAACAGCTGGAAAATAGGGTGTCTGATACCTAGAAAGTGCTTGGATGTCAGGATGAGTACAGAGGACTGTCGCGTGTACATACATTTTTAGTTTTTTTCCTGAAAGATTATTGCTAAAGGGTGCTCTCTGCCAGCACAGCACAGGGTTTGCTAAATTCTATTCTTGAACTCTTTTCTACAGAACTATGGTCGCAGCAACATTTGTAATGCCGCGATAGCAATTACAGAGATAGTACATTTTTTTTCCTTAATGAAAAGTATGGGAGTTTCTCAATATTTTTAAGCTGCTTTTTGTTGAAGGCTGTTCATTGTAAATGAGAGTTATTTTCCAGCAAAGTTGCTAAATCTTTGTAGCTGTCCGAATTGAATATTAATTTGATAGTGAAGAAAAAGCAAACCTTCCCTCCTAACAGCAAACAGGAGAGTCTTGTGGGGACTGAAAATGTTCAGTTCTGAGAGCTGTGGATTAATATTTCCTTTACAATTGCAAGAGGGGGATTTTAACTGTTTTAGTCACTAATAGATAGTCTGGAGTAGTTGGTGCTTTTCATGATGGAAATAGAATGAGAGCTACTATGAGGTCCCAGCCTGAATGGGAGGGCTTGGGCACCTGCTTGCATGAGGYAGCAGTAGCAGAAGGTTGGATGAGCTCTGTGCTTTTTAGTATTCAGCAGCGAATGCAGCGCACAGCAAATAACGGGATTAAACCTTGTGTGGGATATCATTTCATTAACTCCACTCAATTGACTTCAGCAGGATTAGCTTGCGGATGAGTTTGAACCGTCATGTTTAAACAGAGTGAAAACACCGAAGTTTTAGGTAAATAAATGTTTTGTATTTTGTTGAACTTGTTGAGGAAAATATCTGATGGTAAAGAATGCTCATTGCCCAATTGTGGAAGTACAGGCATAGGTCAAGGTTGAGCTGTTGGCTCTTGAGGAGTTTTATACCGAATAAATTGGCATCAGCATGGCCATCCTTGATCTCTTATCACACGAGTCAGTGTTTACTCTGGGCTATTTTAGGAAGAAAACAATTAGAAAGGGTTATGCTCTCATTCCTATCAGAGCTGCTTGCGCTGGAGTCGACGGGGCCTAGGGTCATTAAAACACACGTTCTGATTAAAATTTAAACCATCTTTTGCATCAGAGATAAAAATACCCACCGTCCTGTCTCTTACCTTCAATTACCACAGCTCAGTGATTTAGAAAGTGCTTGGGAATGGCAAAATTTTGGCTGCCTGCCGTGATACACAGTAAACCCAGAGAAAGTCAGAATCAGTAGCTGACGATAAAAAATTAATTTTATGGTATTTCCACCCCAAGTGAACTGAAATATCTCTCTCCTTCAAGGTGCACCTGCATGCCTTTTTTCGTCTGTTTTTAAGAATATTGGAGACTTTTTTCCATTTTATTTTTGATACTTGCTCTCTCAGTTTGAAAAATTTAGCAGCTGAATAGAGACCAAGAGACAGGCTCTCAAGGTGAAAGACTTGTTAGCGTTGTCCTGAAATGACTTGAGTGTGGGGAGTGCCAAACGTAGCYCCACTTGTGGGCATTTCTCCTGGGATGTTGCTACTGCAAATCTTCTCTTCTTGTAGTGTTGTGTTTAATGACTTAGAAGGGGGAATGGTGCTGGACTGGACTTGATGGGAAACAAATTACTCTTTATTTCTCTCTGTTAGGGAATAACAGTGGTTTTTGCCTAGAATTTTACCAGCAGTGTCTGATTTAAATAGCAGGTATTATTAGTGTCAGCTAGTAATCTCTATGTTGATTCCAGTGTTAGTATTTTTATGTATTCTACAGTAACTTTCATGAAAACCATGCAATAGGAATTACCTAAAATAGAAATCAAAAGGGAATTAAGAATGCTTCTTCAGTCTTCCAATTTTTTTTTTTCTGCTCCAGATCACATTATTTTTGTACTTTTTTTGTCACTTCCCCGTCTTGGGCATCCAAACAGTGACAAACTAATAGGCTTTACATAAAGATTAATTTATTTTTGAGGAAAACTGTCATGATAGGGATCTTCCTGCTCTTGCAAGGAACTGAGTAGACATTTCAGTCCCAATAAAATAATCTATTTCCTTACAGTTGCATTTTTGGATTGCTTCCAAATAATAGTGAATCTTGATATGTTGCATTTCTTACTTTCTTTAATATTTGGGGTTTTTTTCCTGCTGAGCTTCACTTATGTTTGAATTGAAGTCAGCATTTGTTTTCATATAGCCTAGAACTGAAGGATTCCTTTCAGCTCTATCTGTAGGATCACAGAGTTATTCTGGTTATAAAGTTCTGATATGTCCAAGTTTTGCTGTGYGTTTCTTCCAATTTTCATCTCTCATCAGGAAGCTCAGATGTCTGCCTCTGTTTTCTCATAGTGTACCCAGAGTATTCTCTCCCTGGCCTGTCAATAATTTTTCTTTTTTCTTTGTAATCATAGAACCAGCTGCATCTGGAAATTTTAGAGATGATGATTAAAGAAGTTGTCATTCACAAAGCTAAGGATAGGGAGAAAAGAATGGACTGAGGAATAAGACTGGCTGAAGGCTCTCAGGCTGCTCCCATGTGCTGGGATGAGCAGYTCTCTGAAGAGCCAGTTCCTTGCAATTGTATTTCTTTATCAGCAGTAGTAGTTCATGTTCAGATATGTTTGGCATCTKACTATGCGTTCACAAACCTGATACTCCTGTGCTTTTCCTATTAAAAAAGAGGTGGAACGATCTTAAATAATAATTTTAAAATAGTATGTAAATGCCCTGTAATTAGGATAAATCAGATCCAATGTTGAGKTGTATCAGAATTGAATCAAAATTTAAGAAAGTGTCTGGCATTGCCATTAATCATGTTTGTGTAGTGAACTGCTAGACTTCTGATACCAGCTGACGTGGGGGTGAAAGCGAGTGATGGGCTAAGCCCGTGGCAGCCACAGAGAGGACAGGACGTGCCAGGATTGGGCTGCGGAGGGTAGCACGCCGCTCATTTCTCTTTAAAAGTCTGCAGTGAAATGGTGGGATGCAAGAATGGTGTCACTACGAGGTATTTTTAGGGAGGCGAAGACTCACAGAATAGAAACAGACGCCTCTTTCTCTCTCTCCTTTCTGATTTTGGAAAGAAAACCAGAAGTGTTTGCATGTCAAGGAAGGTAGAAGCCTGTTTGGTGCCTCTTCACCTCCCATTCCACGTGCAGAAGATGGGAGTCCCCACAGTGTCCTTTGAGAATGGGGATATTCCCGCTCCTGTTCCAGTGGGAGTTGCTTCTGCTATCAGAAGTCTCAGGACACTGGAGTTTGAGACACCCAACTGTGACACTTAGAGCTAATCCCTTYAGTCCCTGAGGACAAACTTTTCACATATGCATTGCTATTGATGCAATTTTACTTTTATTTCTGCTTTTCTGTTCTAAAATGACATTTTAGTGGTTCAGTGTGGTATGCTGATAGCCCAAGTGATCTCTACTGAAATAGCGTGTCATTCTGTATGTATCAGTTTTTCTGGTTTGGATTTTAGAGCATTATCTAAAGGGAAAAATATACCCACTGCAACACAAGGCTGACAGGATGAACTTGGAAAAGAGAAAAGTTGGGAGGCATGTGGTTAATTCTGCGTGCCTGTGTTTTATACTCATTTGTATTATAATCCACTTCCAAATGGTATTTTTCTGTACCTTTTAATTTATGCATTAAGATTATGATGGGACTTGGACAATTCTGTCATAACCCTAATTATGTGTAAAATGAACAAGTTTTTATTCTGGTATAATTATTTGGAAGGACTTTTAACAGCAGGAAGCTTGCATATTACCTAGCTGGCCTTTACCSATAAATCTATATAAAAGGTTGAAAATAAGAACTGTTTTTGCAACGCAATATTCAGAACAAATTCGAAACAATATTCATACCAAGTTGAGGAAAGAGGACTTGTATCTGACTGGTACTAATATTTGTGGGTTGTTTTGTACATTGCTTTCCTGAAAACTTGTTATGAAGGACTGAGAAAACAAATTTGAGAACTGCTGGTGCACCTGAATCTTGTGGGCGGCAGGTGAAACTGCCCTGAGTTTGGCTCTCATGGTGRGAGCAGGTCTCCTGCTCAAGCTCTCTGTAAGAGTGGTTTCATTTTCATCCACCAGCCAGGGGGAGGCAGGTGAATTCTCGATCTCATAATTAAGGTGTGAACTTGGAATGCAGTAGACGTTGTCAGTGAAATTGAGAAAGAGAGATGCTTGGGTCCTTCAATTATTTCAGGTAATGAAACACTTCTATTATCTCCGAATACTGGGAAATGGATTATTCTTGGGTTGGCATTTGTTGTGTCTCCAGTCTGATCAAATTATTGAAAAATCTTTCACTGATGGAACTGGTGTTTTTCAGTGAATATTTGTTCATCTATCTGGACTCTCTTGCTAGAATCGATTTTTAAGTTAAAATTCTTCATCTGGTCTGAGGCTTTTTTGTTATTTCTGCCGCTGACAGCCCTCCCCCTCCTCTCCCTACAAAAAGCCCTCCCGACCAAAAGAAATGAACCCCAAACTCCACCTGCCCTGAGACAGCGACTTATAGTCTACTGCAATGCCTTGTATTCTGTCATTGGTTATTTATAATAGCATTCATAGGAATTTAATTTCAGGAACAACCTCTCCTAGATATTTGTGCTTAAAAGACAACCCTGGACTTGGATAATGGATAAATCCAGAGCYGTTGCTTGTGCATCCCTTGAACCGGAGGGAGGGAGGGGATGGAGTGTGAGGGAGCGCTGAGTATCCCGGTTCCCCTGGCAACAGCTGCCTCTCTCCCAGCTCCCCAGTTACGGCATCACAGGATCTTGCCTTTTCCTCCTCTAAATAAGATTTGATAATGCATCATTTCTGACTATTCTCTTTCTTGCTTCCATTTTGTCTCTGAAATTTGCTGATTTCTATTAACTCTGCAAAGTTGTCTGAGCTGTTCCTTGTTTGAAGGAAGCAGTTGTCCATAAAAGTTAATTTATAATGATCTAAAAGTGAGTATGTCATGGAAGTGGCTGCAAGTTCACATGAATTGTGGATGGGGCGATGGGACACACTAGAATATTTTTATGGCTTCATGTTTGACTCGCCCTCCTGCCTCAAGTGGTGCAGCTTGGCGTGAGTTATGCAGTTAAACTGGAGTTAGTTGGCAATTAAACTGGAGCTTTATTTTGGCATGTAACTGCCTGTGTTGATGTGTTCTGCAGCAGTCTCCTCTCTGATAAGAAGACTCATGATAGGTATAAAGTAATTGCGAAGGTAGCAAAGAGCTCCTCTGCATCCAAAGCCAGGTGAAGGGATTGTGAGAGCCACCACATCATTGTTGAAGCAGCAGAATTAATAATTACTTGTGTTTTCCATAAAGTATCTGGTGAGAATAGGTCTGGGGATATAATTCCGAAGTTTATGTTCAGTGATCCTTGAAGCAGAGGCCGGAATCAAGCTGCTTTCTCATTCTCCTAAGACTGCTTGTGTCATGGGGCTACAAATTTGCACTGCTCGTCTGCTTTCTCCTTGCTTTATGAATCTACACCTTGGGCCCTTCAACAGCTAGTTCCTTGGGTAGGAAGGAGCGTTATGGTCCTAGCGACATCCTCGCTAAATTGCTGGAAAGTTCTGAAAATCTTAGGGAAGCTGCTTGGGGACAATGAAATTAGATCTGATGGTCATAAGTGACCTGTGATCATAGATCCCGTGATATATGGAAGAATAAACAAAGGGATGTCTATAGAGGCCTTGGATTTCAAGGGGGCAAGTGCCAAATAAGCTCAGTGTATTAGGTTAGTATAAAGAGCATGATGCTAAATGAGGGAAAGGATGCAGGAAAGAGACTTTGGAATCAAGAGATAAATAACCATCACACTTAGGATATTGAGGAGATGTATGTACAGTTTAGATGATTTCTGCACTAGAAAGACATCGAAAGAACTTAAATCATCAAGGGAGTGGGACTGTAACATGAAGGATGGCAGCTATTGTGCCTGTTCTCATGAGGCAGCCTGGTAACTCAGAGCATCCTAGAGTTGCTGGAAAAGGTTGGCAAGCACCAGTGATTTAATTAGTGCCTTTGTTTCTTTATATTTACTTAAGTTAGTTTATAGAACATAATTTTCTTAGATAATWTAGTTATCCAGCTAATTCTAGATATCTAGGTAACCTATGTGATTTTCCTTGGAATGACTAAACATTACAAATCTGTCTGGGCTTCAGTGGGTAGCTAACATGTTGTCACATGGTGAAGGATGAGCTTGGAAAGGGGGATGTTTGTAGACATCACTCATCAGAGAAGATAAGACGTAATGGTGAACATGGAAGTGCCAGACTGGAGGTCCTGATCTGTAGAATTGAGGTTTAATTTGRGCATCAGCTGTCTGGGATATTTTCATTTATATCCCTGGCATAAACAAAGTCAATATGCTGATAAATGTGTTGACAGTGAAAAATTAGGAGGCACCAGCTGTACAGAAGAGGATCATGATGATGTATGGGTGGTCTCGAGGACTGGATTAATGGGAACAAAATTAATTTTATTAAGATCAAAACACTCCACACATAATGGGTGACTAGATGTGGCGCTTTGTCAGGCAAGTCTTAAAGTTTATGGGGATGGTTGGCTAGAGAACAGTATTGCACAATTACAGAGTAAGAAATACGAGGCACTTGTAGTCAACTGCAGATACTTTTTCAGATACTTCAGGCCTTTTTTAAGCAGGGCTGGCTTTGAGTTCAGACCTGCTTTCTCGAGGCCTTGGCAAGTTGGGCTTAGAAAACCTTCAGGGAGAGAGACCTGCCCCGTTCTCAGGGCAGGACCATTTTTTCTCCCTTACTTCAAAACCATTTGCTTTCAACTGTGAGCATTGCACCTCAGTGTCCTGCTATGTGCTCGGTGCAGAGCCTGTCTTCTCCATAACTTGCCCCTAGCTGCAGGAGGGCAGCTAATGGGTGCCCAGCAAGCACCTGTCCTTTAGGTGAACCAAGCCCAGTCCCTTCAACCTCTATTCCTGGAGTTCAGCCCTTTGAACACAGTGTTCACCAAAGGGCCAATCTAGTGAAAAAGGAAACTTTTGCCTATTTACTTTAGTGGAGAGCTTCCATGTCTGGCAGCAGTGCAGATGCAGGAGAGAGGGATCAACACCCAGGAGGGGAAAAACTGCTRCTGTAGCTAAAGCAGAAGGCAGGTTCAACTTGACAGCTATAACTYGACCATGTATAAATTCATGCTGAGAGTCAGAAGGAAGTTCCAATCCAGAGAGCAGTTGGGTTCTGGAGCAGCCTTACAGTGACTGCAAAACTGAAATTCTTTAAGTTCAGCTGCATATACTTAAAGAAGGGACTGCATGAGGTGAGATGGTGTCTACCTAAGAGGGAMCTCTTGAGAACCTCATAGGTTCCTACTCATTTGGCCTGTGTTAGTGTTGCCTTTTCATTTAGATTGTCATTGAGAATTTGTTCAACTTCTTAGGTAAATCTGATGGCATTAAGTTAGTGTTTTACATGATGCTGYAAGGTATGAGATGAGCAGGCTTCTGTTTGGGCTAGAGTCATTCCAAAACGTGGATGCATCTTAGAAGAACATACATATTTCTTGAATGTGAACTAGGAAGCTGGCACTGGATTTTAGAAAATTTTTTCTTCAATCTGTATTGAAGAATTTTGAAGAAAAGTTGTATATGTAATTTTAAATCTTCAAAATAGYTGAAGAAGAGGAAATAGTTTAAACTTGGTTGTACAGCATGTGTATCATGACATTCTTCTTCCTCTACATCTTAATGTAATTTAGAAGAGTCTTAAGCTGCTATGGGAGCACTTGATAACCAAGATAACTTGGTTATTTGAATAGATGTGAAGTTGTTTAAATTTTCAGAAATATTCTGCAGGTTGTAACACCCTTGTTTCKTGGTGTTTAGGTAACCTCTCATCCAGTCAGCCCTGAAATTAGAAGCACTGCGATACTAAGGGATTTCACAGAGCAAACAAAGCTCTGCATATGCTGATGCCAAAGAAAATGAAACTTATTCCACAACTGCCTGTACATGACTCTTTTTTTTTTTTCCTTTTTTAAGTTGCAGTTACTCAGGAAGTGTTACCAGTGTCTTTTATGTGTAGTTATTTTGGAGGGGACGTTCACAGTGCGCGTGACCTTACGGCTCTGTATTGCGTGTGGGGTGCGACTGCTGGGATGGCTACAGGAGCTGTGAGTGTGAAGCTGGCAGGGAGGGGCCCAGACGTTAGGTTAAGAGTTAGGCCCAGGAGTTAGGCCAGCTTGGCATCACAAGCAGAAAATGCCATTATGCAACTGCACGCAGTGGCCGTGCTCCAACAGATCACATTTGGCTCTGCTTTYTCGTTGGTAACCACCCAGCCCATGCTGCAGTGCAGAAATGGAAGTGTGTGATCCTTACTCTGCTCGCTGTAGCAAAAGCCTGGAATTCCCTTTGGCAGCCCTGTGGAAAAGCAAAACAAAACAAAAACCAACCCCCAAACCTCAAAACAAACGAAAGGAAACCAGGGCAGTCATTGTTCTGGGCCCATGGAAGAGCAAACTTGTCACGGTCGTGTGAATCACAAAAAATGTAGCAGAACCAAGGCTCCTTCTACAAGAATGTGTGTAAGAGCTGGAAGCATATGGTCTGTAAAGGGTAAAGATGCAATTTTATTGCAACTTTAAGTTATGAAATATGATATAACCTGTAATATATAAGGCTAAGAAGACTGAGAATCATAAGCAAGGTTGTGTTTTCTGCTCTTTCCTCCAGTAAGCACATGCACATCCTCTAACATTTACTCTTTTCATTTTATATGCCAACTTCCACCCATGGTATTTTGCCAAAACCATTTTCCAGATCTCCTACCCTCTCCTTGAAAATGCATTCTTAACCCCTTAGGTTCACAGAGTAAGAAATATAGTGGTAATAAGCCAGTAGCGCTGCTTATCCTCTGGAGGGGAGCTTCAGGATTAGACTTGAAATTTAAGGCAAGGTTTGGGAATCCTGTCTTAAAATTCCTTGAGAAAGCATGATGTGCAGCTGACGGGTAAGATTCCTTAAAGTCCAAACTGAAATATTTGTGTGTGCATATATATATATATATATATATATATATATATAAAAAAAAAAAACAGACAAACATGCAAAGTAAATGTGTCAGTGGTATGCACTACTATAAATAAAAAAAAAAGTTAACCTCTCATTAGAGCAGCTGTTTCCTTATATTTGATGTAACATCTGCTTCACTGATTTAAGGGTTTATTTTGGGCTTCTGTTGCTATTTGAGGGTTTTTTTTAATGAAATAACCTAACATTTTATACATACTTTTTTGTTAACTTGTCAAATTACTGATTTTTTTTTTCTTGAAGTATCATCTTGTATATTTGGTAGCAAGAATGAGAGACTCTTCAGCAGTAACTTGATAACTCATCAGTGTTGAAGTTTTGTCTGTATTGAGAAGGAACTAATTCTCCCCCACTGCCTTTTTCCTGTTCCTGATATTGATTTTGTTTAATTGTATATTATATATTATACTATACAATTACATTAACTGTATATTAACTGCAGAACTATGACTTAATCAAATTTGCAGGAAGCCAAGTTAGTTTCAGTTGTTTCTCCATGATTTTCTTCTTTATTATTATTATCTTGTTTTATCATCAATTCTAGGCTCCAAGTCAGACCATTCTAGATACTGGCACTTYGGTGACATAAAAGCTTATTGCCTAGGGAAGTGTTTTGTTCCTCAAAATATGTAATCCCCACCACAAATAAAATACACCAATAATTGAAAATAAATCTTGGGATAACCTTCATAAAATTGAGCTGTGGAGGATCAGGAGTTCATGGGGGATGGAGTAAATGGAGAGCAGGGAAGGAGAGGCAGGAAGGCAAGTGGTGAAGAAGGCTCCTCATTTTATCCACTAAAGCATCCCGCAGCATCGCTGATGAATATTTGGGATTTGCATGTTTATTTTTAAACAGGTATCCTGTTCCCAAACACAGTGCTACACTGTTTGATGCAGTCTAAACCTCCTAGTTTTTCTTTGGCAGTATGTCAGTGTTGCAGCGAGTTGCCTTTAGGCTTAAAGGATAATTAAAGATAATGAGGTATAGAGAAAATGGAAGAGAATATAACATGTGCCATTATGAAAGGTGGATGATGGCAAACAGGCTTTTGATAAAAAATTGTTTTTTCTAAGTAGAAATTTGTATGGTTTCACCTGAAAATGAGCATAGCATTTAATCGGGTGCCATATTATAAGATGTTGGTTAAATAAGAGAAATTAGAGGTATTGTGAGAATATAAGGACCTAACAGAGGTTATGGACAGATTGAGAAAGAGGGAAGGTGGATCAGAGAGAGAGAGAATTATTGGAATTGCTTATGGACCATCAAATCTCTCTTCCATCTGAGTTATTTCATGACAAGGGGACCTGATTGTACTGCTCAAATTTGTTGATCACATGAAGCTGGAAAAGTACTGTTCACTTAGAGGGAAGGGAATGTTATCCAGATATATTTGTGGGTGGTTTCATAGGAAGTCAAAGGGGGAGATCTCTTATAAGTATTTCTGAGGGACAAAGTGAGGTTTGGCCCACCTCAACCTAAACTCCTTCCTTTCTCTTGAAGGCATAATGTAAGTAGGATGAAATACAGAACCGTTCACCTTAGGGCATTGAAGCCAAAATGTCAATTGAGCTTGGAGGCCGAAAACTAGAAATGATGKAAGTGGAGAAGTTCCCTCCAGCACTGAGCTACCTGGGCAGCGTGGTTGTGGCCTCTCTGGAGTGCTGGCAGGCAATCAAAGGGGATATTTCCAGGAGAGCAAGGAAATCACTTGTGTGCAAGCATCTGCTGAGACATCAGCCAGTGTGCTTGAGAAATAGTCGTCTCTTGTGAGGGGAGAGAAGTGTTTGGAATGGAGACATGCAACTGCAAACTACCAGGCTGGGTGAAGCAGAGCTTCTCGAGGGCTGCGAGGGCTCCAGGAGCTCGTCCTGGGTAGCCCTGCTGAAGAGCTGCCTCCGCGAGCGTGCCCTGTAAATCCCCGGGGGAGGCAGCTCTGGGGGTTAAAAACTCTTTCAACTGRAAGATAATATAAGCAAAACAAGTGGGCAAGTCTGGACGCTGCTGTATTTAGGCTTGAAGGTTCTCATTCATCAGAGCAGGCTCGGTTTTGGAATAAACGGTAGTAGTAGAACTTAGTCTTTTTTTTTTTTTCTCCTAAATCGTGGTAAGATTTGAAAGTAATTCTTAATTATTCTAGAAATAGCGAAGGAAATGCAGTCTTCATGCTTCTAACCAGGTTTATTTTGAATTGGCTGAAAAACTCCTTTGATTAAACAGCACTCCCACAGTTTCTGCCCTTTAAGATATTTGTGGATTTTGTTTTTCCCTTGTTACGTGCAGACAGTGAGAGTGTGAAACTGGCCATGGGCTTTGCCCCAGAAACAGCATCCACTTGTGTTCCTGCCTGTGTTCATGGTGGAGATTTTATTTTCTGACAGGAGCTGAATGGGAGGCAGGGAGGGGAAGCTGCCACCTTATGATAACTCGTTTTTGCCCTTGCAAAAATTTGCCCTTATACCTTGAAATAAAGACTGAATGTTTTTTGGAGGGCATCCTTCTTTCCACTAACATGGATAGCGTGTGCAGGATGATGGAGATCCTAATTTAGATGCCTCCATTAGGTGTTAAAGATGGGAGGTGTGAATCGGAGCCAAAGTGTTTAGAAGGGAACAGATGATCTATCTGGCAAGCTGCTGGCATGAACAGGGGATGGATAAATGAAGCAAGGCTGGGTCCTAAGGTGCTGACATCTTCATCCKTGCTGAAATCTGAAAGCTGGGCACAAATGTCAGGATTTTTTTTTTCCTTTTATATTTGATAKAGAAAAGAAAAAAATCCTAAATTCCAGCAAGAATGAACTTTCTGGCAACTTAAGATGACTTTTGCAGTCATGCAGTCTGACTTTTCACTGTTAAATGCCCGCTACCCCCATAATTTTTAACCCCACTAGCCATTGCTTGACGAGCCAAAATTTATTTTTTCTTGCGATGTCATAATGAACTCTTATGCAGAATATTTTAATGCTATATAGGAAAAGGATTGCAGTCAGTAAGTTCCAGTTAGAAGGGAAGATTATGGCTGAAGCTGCTGCTCATTAGATAAAAGAAATTAAACATTTTTTTTTTTAAAGTGATTATATTTAACTGTAGGGAAGATAACTGTTTTCCTTGTAGCAACAGGCCAACTTGCAACCAAATTTTGCGTTGGGAAGATGGATTTGGAGATGTGTGGTAGGTSCCCCCTAGGCAGGGTGCCATTTAGCTCCGTGGCATTTTATAGGAGATARTGAGTATGAAATCAGTGTAGGAAATACCAGACTGGAGGGAGTTTTAAAAGCCCTATTTTATACCGTTAGGGCTTTCAGTGATACTCAGAATGYAGAGATGCAGATTTCCATGGGGTTTTCTTTTGTTGTTGTATGTGATGTTTTCTGTCTGTTTTTGACTTTTTCCCCCATGAGCCTTGAAATTCATTCAAGAAGATTCACTACCAGTGCTCTTTGACTCTTCTATCTTAAGTCTTCTATGTCTGTTTTCCCAATATTGCCTTTTCTTCGCAGATAAATTTGCGCCTCATCTTGGTAAGCGGCAAGACGAAAGAGTTCCTCTTTTCCCCCAATGACTCTGCTGCGGATATYGCCAAGCACGTGTACGACAACTGGCCCATGGGTGAGTAGCTGCGCCCGGGTCTCACCTGCCCTCTGAGGAGCTTCCCTGGCCTTCAGCTTCAAGTGCTCATTAACTTACCCGGTTTCAACATTCAAATTAAATATAGAATCATAGAATGCCCAAGGTTGGAAGGGACCTCAGAGGTCATCGAGTCCAACCCCCCTGCTCACGCAGGGTCACCTAGAGCACGTGGCACAGGGCTGCATCCAAGCGGGTTTTAAAGATCTCCAAAGAAGGAGACTCCACAACCTCCCTGGGCAGCCTGTTATTTATTTTGCACCATTTATTTTGTGTAGAAACACTATTTCTCTAGTCTTCTGTCCCTGTTGTTGATCAATTTTGAGAGAGGTTCTAGTAGGATGCGAGAGGAGTTAGCAAAACTCTTGTGTGAGGACAAACTATGGAAAATACGGCATGGCTCGGGAATGAAATTGAATTTCAAGTACTTCTTGCTGTCATATCTTGGCAAGGATCTGTAGTAATGATAAATTTGGGGGGAAAAAGCAAATATGAAAAACACTTTAAGAGGCATTAAAAGACAGAGGGAAGATGAGGATCTTACAGGAGATATATACACAGATATATGTGATACAGGAGATATATACAGGAATATATTTGTTGTTGTGCAAGACTATTAACTCTGGAAAATGGAATTCAAAATTCAAATGTGTATTCAAGTATGTGAATAGTTCCATAAAAAAGTGTTACTCTTCTTCTTGACTGTGATTTCATGAGAAAATAGCTAAAAGAGAGCATTACATATGATGGGGAAGAAAAAAAAATGCTTCCTGGTACAGGACTTCATTTGCTTTACTGGTTCATTGCTTAAAAAGGTCTACTATTTACACAAAATAAAACATTGTAACATATATTTCTGTGGTGCCTTTGTCAAAGCAGTAGAATGGATGATAATCCAAACTACAACGTTTTGCATTGCTAATCTGTACTGTGGGCCTTAAACTAGAAGAAAAAGGGTTGTGGGAGAGTTGGTTTCTTGTAGCATTATATATTTAATAAAATATATAATGAAAGGAGGAGCTCCAAGTCCTATTAAATATTTGATATAGATATGCAACWTTTTTATTCTAATTTTTATCTGGTTAGTGTAGCATCTGTATGTACTTTAGTGGGAGCAGAAGACATGGTTGTCATGACCCAATGTTCTTCCTATACCTTTATTTGAATTAGTAGTGACAGAACAGTTTGCATTTTCAGGACTGTTCTTGAATAAAATGAAAGTTTTCAGCTTGAGAAGCCTGTATTGGAGCTGGTTATATGCTTGATAGTTTTGTAATACAGGCTAAAAAATAAATGTTTTTTATGCTTTCATTTTTTGCACCAGAACATCTAGTTAGCAACACTTCATCAGACTCATTTTAGGCTTAAGTTAGGCTATCAAATAATGTATCTATGTAATAGACTTTAGTTAATATATCACTATTAACTAGCACTAAATAATGAAGGAAAGTATATCATAATAATAAAAAAGGCGATTTCCTAGGAAAACAGATGAAGAATATGAGCGATCATAACCTCAGAAAATGGTTGCAAATCAACATATGGGAGCTCGATTCATCTCTCCTTTACACTGTAGCAAAGGACCTCAGCAGAGTCATCAGTTTTGRTGGAGCTGATGTGGATGGAGTGGATGGAGTCTCCTGGATGACCAGGAGAGCCCCAGAACGGGAGCACGGCTGTGTGTTTGGGAGCTAGTTCAGGATCTATTATCTGAATGTGTTCCTACCCGCATCCAGTCCTCCCAAGCTGTGGAAAAACCTGAAGGATCCAGATTCTGCGTTTGTATTTGGGAAGAAAGCCAGGCTTTAAAGTCTCTTTTTTGAAGAAAAAGAAAAGACTGGCTGTGGGAGCCTCAGTGCAAATATCTAGTATCCCAAAGGAGCACTCCACATCTTCTTGATGAATATTTGATTTCCAAGCAGAGAAGGGTAGTGTCAGCTAAAAAGACTGAGGAAGAAGCTGTTTCAGAATAGGCTGTAGACATATGAACATTTATTTGTTTGCCAGCTAGCTTGCCTCGGAGCGAGAGTGCTCTCTAGCACGGGCCTGAGCAATCCTGGTGGGGGTTATATTATTGCTGGTGAGGAAAACACAAATAACCCTATGAAAAGATTTTCGTTGCTGTTATTTTGACCCGTCAGAATCTTGTGGAGAAAAGGCAAAACATCCTGGAATGTGTTGCCCGTGATGCATGTGAGCAGGGTTAAGCCAGGCCTCTCTGCCACCCTCCTCTGCTGGGTTAACTCATGTTAAATAAGGGTTTCCTCACACCTAGGAGGAAACATCCAGCTTTCCTCTTTCCTTGGACGGATTTCCTCTTTCTTCCCTCACCCCGAGGACACAGCTGCGCTCCTCCTCTGCTGTCTTGTCCTCACCAGATGCTTCGTGCTTTGGTTTCTTGTTTTGTTTTTTTTTTTCCTTTTCTTCCCCTCTTTTGTTTTTTCCCTTTTTTCCCCCCCCTCTTCTAAATGCCTCCCGTTCTCTCCCTCTCAGTCCTCCTCCTTTTGTGCTGCCAGTTGCCACTGCCTGCCTGTTAATTGTATGTTCTGGGTAAAGCGGCTGGTTCCTCTTGTCTGCTCTGATCCCTCGCTGAATATTCATTGTGGCCTCTGAGCACTACAAAAGCCCAAAAGGGGAGCGTTTGTGAGCAGCTGGTACCACATAGCTGCTCAGCTAAGAAACAGAGGATCCTGTATTCCCAGAGAGCCAACTGGAATTCAGCATTTACAGGTTTATGATATTTATTCTGAAAGCAAAGCGTGTATGTATTGTTCACGTTGTGACAAGGAACGGTAAAAGAGTAGGAAATGATCTTTAAGGTTTATAAATGATTTATAACAGCTCAAACGCAGGAAACACRTTACAGGAAAATGACTGCCTGCCTTTGCCAAATCACTTTTTTTGCCGCATATACAGATGATTCTGGAAGGGTTTTCTCAAAAGTGTCATTAAATGTCTCCTCTGTTGAGTTCTCTGTTCAGCCTCTGCACAGCAGCTGGGGCTGCCCTGTTCAGGGTGCCCTCCAGCCCTGTCTCTCCCTGTCCCTTCCCTGCTCCTGGGTCACGTTTCCCAGAGATGACTGGGCCGGCCAGGAGGCTTCATTAGCCACGTGGATATTGAGCCCGAATGTAAACAGGAAGCAACTTGTATTTACAAAGTATTTCTTGGCCGACTTGTGTAAGCATCAAGTATCGCAAGCTATTTGTGAATAAGTGAATAGCATTTATGTGAAGAACCTAAAGTAATATGTTAAAACCCAACATCAAATGATAAATTTAAGAATAGATCCTTAGGAATATGCTTCAGGATATGCTCTCCTTAGTGTTTAATGTGGAAGAGTCGTCTTCTAGTTTTTTTTCTAGGCAAAGGTGAGAAAAATAATAAATGATGTTTTTATTACTGTGTAACAGTGAAAATTCATTTCTTTTCAGATTGGGAAGAGGAGCAGGTCAGCAGTCCAAATATTTTGCGGCTTATTTATCAAGGGAGGTTTCTTCATGGCAATGTCACACTAGGAGGTAATGACAATAAGTTCTATTTTACAGGTTACCTGGGCAGAAGAAATTTTTATTTAAAATAGAGTAAATATTACTTTGTCGTTCAGCATCTCGATATGATTTACTATATACTATTATGCTACTGCATCAAATGGATTTGATGGATTTTGGGGGTATTTATTTTGTTTCTCTCCTGTTATATTTAGTTGTCAGGCTTCAGAAGGTGTCACCTGGTAAGTTAGGTCTCTTGCATGAAGAACAGCAATGCTGCTGGTATTTATCATCTTACTGCCTGGGATATTTTGGAGCATTTTTCTTACACCGCAGCTGCAGGGCAAGCCACTGCATAAGCACCTAGGAATTTAAAAAACGTTGGGTAAAGACTATGATAGTTGGCTAAACAATACATGAAATCTTAGTGCAATGACGAAGGATGCCTGGGAATGGGAATGAGGGGCAGCATTCCTGCTGTCCAGTGCTCTCCCAGGGATACAATCCCATAGCTCTGTGAAGACCCAAGTCAATGGCTCCCCTTGTTGTGCTGAGGAAACACAACTCAACTGTGCCCCCTCGCGGCACGCGCTTTCCTGACCTTGTGATGAGGAATAGGAAACAAAACTGGAACATTTTGTCTTTCTGTAGCTGAAAGCTGCTACTATGTATATCGAATATATCACTGTTTATACCAAATGAGACTTTTTGTGCTGATCTCTACTTAATTCTCTGTGTACTGATTATATACGTTTGTGTGTTTGTACTTGAATGCAATATAGAAGGGATAATGTCATATGAAACCACTAATGAAGTGTTTTCTGAAGCTAAAATAAATCTAAAATGAAATTTACCACTTATAATAACCTTTCCTTTAAGTAGTGGCAGGGATAATACAGCCATTGATTAGCTTTCAACATTACTGATATCAGCTGGTGATGGGCCTTTAGAATGCATTAACCCTCCATATAAATCCATTTTTAATGTTGCTGTGTATATCAACAAGAYCACTGTAAATTCAGCTGAGTGAACCCTGATTTTTTCCCTCGCCCTGCAATTGCAATTTGCGTGTCTGTGTGRTGCTGATGGGTGCAGCCCGCAGGAACTGGGCTAGAGTTGAAAACCAAGTGTGTTAGTCACAGATAGGATCCCAAACTCTGGAGCCTGACCTTAGCTTTTCCGCACAAGRATAGCTCAATGGCACTTTCTTTGCCATTCATCTCTGTTGCACCAGGACTTGCTTCCCTCACTGATATCTTTTAAAACACAAGCCACTYTGAATATTTGATTAAGGAGTTATACTGAAAAATAATAGCTGCGTGCTCCTCCTTGCGTTAACCCAGGGCTCTGGCTTTTGAGCACATACTTGGGCTCAGGGCATTTTATTTCCTTGTTAATCATTCACGCATTGCAACTCARTCATAATGATTTCACCCTAAGGATCTTACATGTACAGTAGAGTTCTTCAAAGGTCTCTTTATTGCTCTATTGTTCTAAAAAAATCCCTAAAATGTTGGCTTACTTCAGTRCTAACAAGTTTATCTGGAGTAAGACTATGCAGCTGAAAGGGGAGCAGRGACCCATGAGGCAGTTTGAGAGGCTGTTACTTCACTTTGAGGTATCCACTTCATGTAACCCTAACTGAACTGGGTATTTTTGGAAAAGAAAAAGTAGAATTCCCCATCAAACACAATATTTAGTTTCTTCTGCTCTTATAATACAGTTTCTTTAAGCCTTTCTATCAGTCACTTATAACTAGTGTTTTATTTGGTTTAGGTGATTAGGAAATACTGACTGGAATTTGGACTTAATCCGTATTGAAAGACACTTTAGCAACTAGGGAAACAAAATTCAAAGGAAACAGATTTTATTTTTTTTTCCCCCTCAGAGTAGACTTTCAACCAAGTTTAAAGAATGGTGCTGCAAGATTCTAGTTGTTACCTAATGTTTACGTTTCCGTGTAAAATCTTACAACCCTGAAGCTCCTTTACTGGACAAACCTCAAAAAAAGGGAAAAATTGTTAAGAAAATAAAGTGAAAAAAGCTATTTTAAATAAACCCTGTCCTAGACCACCATGTGTTAGTGCATATTCTGAATGGCTTGAGCCTACATGTGCAAGAGAGCTAATAGCACTGGAAGTGGTGGCAGAGAATTGAGCTCTGTGAAGCCCSTTGTGCCTCGCTGGCCTCTGCCTGGTTGCTTCCCGTCTGTGCACACCAGAGTTGGTTGTTCAGCTTCCAACAGGAAATTTCATCTGGGCTGCAGTTTGCACTTGAAATAATATTTCATAGGGAGGTGACGCTGTATGTGTCAGTGCTGTTTCCAGCTAGATAAAGGCARTAGGCAATGTTTTGCTTTCTTATTTGTGAATAAAGCAGCGACAGAAACCCCSCCACACACACGTGTATACTCATCAAAAAAGAGGGTGGAATTCTGACAGAAAATCTGGAATAAAAATAGAATTAAACAGATGGGAAAGGAATGAAATAAAGACTCAGCTTAAGGGAGAGAAAGAGGTGAAAGAAGGAAGGCATCAGAAAAAGGTCACTGAGCATCCCTGGGAGTGCGCTGACTTTGTGCTCCCAGGAATTGCTGAAAGGAATCTCTGTATGAACTATGCAACCTATTAGCTGAAATTAATTAATTGAAATATTAGCATACTTTAAACTTAACTACTACAAATAATTAATCTCCACTGCTCARTAATCAGGTCTCCTCAAATGTCTTGATATTATGTAAGATAGCCATAATGTGATTAGCTTGTAATATTGTGATCTTTCTGTAATGGCTTCTTAGGAGTTTATGTAATAAAGAAAAGCCCTTTGCACCGAGTTTAACTGACTTAATATAGCCTTGGTGAAGTTCTCGGTTGTATCAAAGAATCATGTCCTCAAAATACTTTATCCATTTCAGTCTTGCAGCTTTTAGTAGCTCCTCGTCTCAGGCACAGACTGTGCTTCAAGTCGAGTCACGGTTTTTTTAGTTTAGTTTAATCATTTTAGTTTCAGAGCTTTCAATAGTTTGTTCTACTTACTGCTAACTTTGTTATGTGTTTAAAAAAAAACTCAGATAAGCAGCATAAGGAGAAATACCTTATCTGATGTGTTTTTAATTTGATTTTTTTTCACATGATGCTGACATCATAGGTTAATACTAAAATGTAAGATGCAGACATATTTCAGAAAATCTGCATGATGAAAAGAGCAGTCATGGCTCTTTTTGCTTGTTTGTTTTGTATTTATTTGTGGTGGTTTCYTTTTTTCATTTTGAATGTTATAATGTAGGGCTTGAATTAGCCATTTGCTTGTATTGTTTTGTGTAGAGGATGATTAGCACCTGAATCTTGGCATTGATGCCTGTGTTAATTTTACTCATAGGAGGAAGAATAAGCTTCATAAGGGGAACATCGTTATCTTTAGGAACATGGTGCTTTATAGGATTATTACCCTGTCCTAAGACCCTACTCTGTACAGCTTTTGTCAGATGAAATGCCTTTGGAGATAATTATTAAGAAAGCACTTCAAACTTCACAGGAGCTAAACCAAGAAAAGCTACAATTTCAACTGTCTATATGTCTTACATAAAGATGGTATCTTTGAAATATTAATAAATCTCCCTTTCTCCTTTTGCAGCATTAAAACTCCCCTTTGGTAAAACAACAGTGATGCACTTGGTGGCTAGAGAGACGTTGCCAGAGCCAAACTCTCAAGGTAGGCTGTGCTCCAGAGACACAAGATGGAAAGGTGTTTGGAACTGTCATGGGCTTTGGGGATAGTTCATAGCAGGGAAGTGTCCGCATGGTCCATGAGTACTTCATATGTTCATAGAAAACAAAGAAAGGAGAAACTGCAGTATTTGTATAGACTGCAGAAATGAACCCAGAACCCCTCAGAACCCTTAGGAAGCTTTAGCTTTTATTGTAGAAGTATTCCTGCTTTTCACATATATATATATGCAAGTATTTAATAGTAATARTAATAATAAAAAATCCTTACAAATAAGGTGGTTTTATTTTTTTATCAGGCTTATTCATGCGCAGAACAACCTGCTTTAGAAATCGCTTGTAATCAAGCCCTTTTTTTGTTCCACAGGTCAAAGGAACCGTGAAAAAACTGGAGAAAGCAATTGCTGTGTAATCCTGTAAGCCCTGTTAGCTTTACCTGCTAGGTGTGATGTAATATAGTCGTTGTCTTTCATGCTGCTGGAATAGAAGAGGCCCTACCTTGCTTCAAACACCTGTAGGAAGAGCCTGTCTGTAAATCCATGGAACTGAAATATTACATGAACACTGTCACGTTAGTCTTTTTTCCTCTTCAAAAAAAGAGAAAGCTCTATGAACATTTTCATTGATTTTTTTTTTAATTCCTGCTTTTTGTTTGTTATATCATCTTACAGTACATCGGTTCTTGACTGAATTAAGTCTCCAGAAAAGTTAATGCGTTATTTTCCATAGCAGGAATTATTTTGCTACAGCAAAAAGTCTCCATTAACCGGATCTAACCAGTGAAGCTTTCTAGATGCAATTTGCACTAAGTGTGGTTGACAGTACGTTTCTCATCCACAACCTCTAACAATAGTTCAGACACTTAGGAATAACCTACAATGTATAATGCAACACTGGAAAAGAGCATATCTGTAATTAAAACAAAATGTCATGCCTAAACGGAAGGGAAAAAAAACTGCTCAAGTCAATTCTACCTAAGTCAACCTTGGTGGCCGAACTGGCACAGCATACTAACTAAACCAAGCCTAACTAGAAATGTTTTAACTGCAGCAAACGCAACTATGTGCCTGTAATTTAAAAGCACTCTGTAGAGGGCTGATGAAACCGACCTGCTTTCGTTACTACCGCGCGCACTCTCATCTAGCTCGTGTGGGGAGTGCTTATTCAGACAGCACAAGCAAGTGCAGAGAGTGCATTTCCTAGCCTTAATATGGGAGGGGTAATTTCCTGTAGTTCATAGGCTTTTATTACTGTGCATAAATGTTAGAAGTCATCATTTACTAATCAGTTTTATGTATTTGAATATTGGCAATTGGTGTTTTTTCGGTCATTTTCTCATCTGTACCTTAGTGTCCAGTGTCATGCTTACTCATTAGAGACTTCAAAAGGATTAAAGTTTAAAAAGAAGAAAAAGCAAAACCTTCTGCCATAGTTACTAGTTCTGTTTCTTTCTGTAATCTGCATTTGGTATTAGTGCTTGCAATTGTATTAAAATCAGAAGCTGATTTTTTGAAGGCATACATAATTAAAAAGGATGCCATTCTTTTATTTCATATCAATAATTTAAATGTTGATATGCTAAAGAAATTTGCACAGCACTAAAGCATGAGCTAGTTTCATCTAAACCTGTAAAAAATATAAAAGATTTTATATTTTTTCACTGGGGAGGAATTCTTCCTGGCTGAAATTACAAATATGTGTAGAATATATTTAATAAAAATCTTATAAAATACATAACTATAGAAGTTAAATATAGATTGGCGTGTAGTATAATAGAACAATATTCCATATAAATAGCTTTAGCCTTTAAAAAAACAATGAGTCACAGGTTGACATTGTGTTCTTGTACTTAAGTGTCCACAACTCTTACAGATGTTCAGTGTAATCGTTTTTCGAATGATCAGCATCATTCAACTGTAATCGGGTTATTTTATCCATTGTTACTGCTTTGATGAAATGCTTTATATGCAGTAGATTTACAAAAATATTGTTCATACTGATCAGAATTAAATTTGTATAGAGCAGAGTTTTAAAACAAATTGTAAATAGCACTAAACATTTTCTTTCTGCAACCTGTACTGATAGACTCTTCTGTAAACTAAATAAAAGAATATTGTAGTGCATTGTGGTGGTGTTTTAAGGGTTATTGTTGGATCGTTTTCAACCTGGAAGATAAATAAGGACTGCATTTTATTTAAAAAAAGGGTATTATTTGCCATGGGCATGGGCASTTACTGTGGAGTGGCTCATGTACCTCATGAACCCCATGCACTTCTGGGCTCCTCCTGCAACTGCTTTTGCTTACAGTGCAGAGAACCTTCCCCCYGCTTAGGGGTCGGGATCTGAGGTAAAAGCAGTGTTAGGTATTCACTGCGTAAATGAATGYCTAAGGGGGGCTTGCTTTTTGTCTGCAGTGCAGTTCATTTTAACAGCCAAGTGTCACAAACCCAACATTTTCTTAGAAGGTTTGATAAACATCAGTTTAAGAAAGCAGATAGGATGCACCTTACCATCTTTAAGTGCAACATCCYTACTCCAAAATGCTGCTTAAGTAACAAAGGTTCATGTGGGAAATGGTAACTAAATACAAGAAGAAGAAATGAGCAGAGGCAGGACCTGTTTTATTAGTTCAACAGGTCTTTAAGAGACCACGATCTCATAGAATGAATGTTGGAAACGCGATCGTGGTTTGAAAAGAATAGCTTGATACTTAGCACAGATGAAATACATTAAAATCCAGTTACTTCTAATTAAAATGTGCCTAGTTTTGAGTAGCGAAAAATGTGGTATTTGCTTCTCTTGAAGAATGAAGCATGTACGTGCATGTGCCCAAACAAATGCTTAGATCCCACTTGGCATTTAAAGCGTGCGCCTGTCAAGCTGCAATTCCTGCAGAAAGCAGGCAGGCCACTTGCCTGGATTTCTCTGCCAATTCTCAGTGTTCTGCCTGTTCCAGAACATTTCTGTTGTTTTAGGCTGGGGAGAAATTGTGGAAAAGAACTGCTAAAAGATTTGTACTTTGTTGCAAATTATAGTGCCTATTTATTAAAATAAAACCAAGTAGTCCTTAATCCCAGATTCCTCATCCCYGCTGAAGCTTGCAGCTGTGTTACTTCTCTATGGCAGCTGGAACCAAGAGACTATTTGCAGAGTGTAAAGATTAAGGCAAGGACTTTACAGGGTCAGGCTGCTGGGTGCTGTGGTAATGTAGTGGGTTTTGTACATCAGATTTTAACTGTTAAAAATGACATTTTCCCCACAGAAGAATTCCTAGATACTGTTGAAGAAGGAAAGAAGAGGAGGAATTGGAATTTTTTCTATGCTGACCGTGGTGTGAAGGGGCTGTGCCTGTCTCCCGTGCCGTGGTGTGTGTTACCAGCATGAAGCAGTGTGAGCACACGAGGAACAGCATTGAGTATCGGTGTATGTGCACTGGGTCTTCTTTCCTAAATGATAGCACAAGTCTGACTGTTTCCATAATCCAAGGGACTTCTCCCATGCCGGAGGATGAGTGCATAGCTAGTGCTTTTAAAATGTTAAAGCATTTGCTTTACAGGAACTTACTGCTTTGATATGAATCCAGTACTGATCTCTGCAGTCTCTGAGTGCTTTTCCTTAGTGCTTTGCATCTGCAACAGGAGGTACAGTGCCTTAATTTTAAGGGAAAAGATATAGTATTGGGAAGGAGCCTTCTTCCTCTTATGGGTGAAGGAGGAGGATGGAAGTTAGTCATAGACTGGCCAACAGGCAGTTGCTGCTGTTGCTTTCTGCTGTTACTCTTTGGGGAAATAAATCCTGTGTATTTTATGGCTCAGTATGGACTTGGGTTAGATCTGCTTTGCAAATCTAAGTTCAAGAAGCAAATAGGAAGACTGATACATTTCTCTATGTTAAAGTCTCGCTACTATGCTAATCAAATGGATAGTTTGAGTTTCGTTTTGCTACATGTCCCTTTTTACTTTAATGCTTRCACCACTAACAGCAGTTGTGCTATTGAATCTGATGGGAATTCTGCRCGTAAATTCAGGGAATTATCAGGATATTTTAGGTTTCTTAAAGGAGATTTTCTATTTCTCCTGAAGTATTTAGATATCTTAGGACTGTATCTTGGTCATAACGTGTGAGCATCAAGYTTATTTTCAGAGCACAGTAACAGGTCTTTATTTTTTGAGAAGCTGACAACATACATGACTTATGGTAATAGCTTGTTAACATCTTCATATTGTAAGAGCAGACTTGTCCAAATCAGTCTTTGTCATGTGCATACACACCTTTGAAGAGGTTTACAATGTAAATGTTAACTTTCTTACCAATCTATTATAATAGACTATGTATTTTGAAAAAAAAATAGTCTTCTGAGGTTTTTAATCTTCTKAGGATTTTAAGTGGTTAAGATTGACTTCTGGTTTTTTTAGCTTTCAAAACTTGGTAAGTTTGCAGTGGAAAAGGAAAAAGGCAGTGAAATAGAAAATGCTGAAGGCCATTGAAGTCATCAGGCTCACCARAAAAAATTAGGACACAGATGTTCCTGATCAAGACAGTTGAAAGAACCACAGTGACCACAGATTTGAAGGTAAAGGGAAGATATATTTGAAGTGAAGTACTTGCAGAACTTTGATTTCTCCATTAACTGGATCAGTCAGGAACTGATTTATGACCAACACTTTATGCAGATTCCTTAGGGTTTGGAAAATAGTAGCAAAAATGATTAGGCAGTGGAAAGACTACAGAGAAACAGAAGATAATGAGGGTTAAGATACTCACAATGATGACAAGCACAGAAAAAAAATGGATAAATTCTGTTTTCTTGTAACTTTTTTTATTATTTGTAATGAAGAGGTGACAAATTCAAATCTCACAGAAATATTTTTCGAATAATCAATGTAACTCACTGCTCTTGGAAGTAATAGAGGTTATAGCCTGAGAAAGATTTAAAGGGAGAATGGGTAATTGCAAGGACAGAAAGAATTGCCAGAAGTGTCATCATTAGTAATAACAAACTTTATTCAACAGGATAGTAAATCCTGTCCTTCATGCATTACACTGACTTCTATTAAAGAGTTCAAATCCTGGGGGAAAAATACTTTTGGCATGTTCCCAGCCCCATTATTTACAAGCAATTGCACAGTATAAGCCCCAGCCCGCACAAGGGAAATGCAATTACGGAAATCTTAATGAGAATTTGCCTTTAGAAGTCTGTTGCTTCCTGAGAAGTGGTTTTGGTCRGAGTTAAGGTGACACTTGTGCTTTCCTGGAGCAGGTTTGAAGGAATCTCCTTGGGATAAGAGATGTCACCCAAGTCTTTTGGTTCCTGGTCACTTTGATCATCAACACCTCAGGGAAGATCTTCTCCCAGCGAATGCATGTGACATCTCTCTCAATTCTAATTTTTCTTATTCTCTGAGCACCCAGTCTCCCTTTTGGCTCCACCGCCAAAGTCTTTGAGCTTCCCATCGTTCTGACTTTGTGGTACCTGGTGCTGAGGGATGCAGAGTACAGTGATCACCACCGCACACCCCTACGCTGATCCACAGCAAGGGATGGAGAAGAAAAAAGGAAAATATGGATGCAGCCATCCTGGCCGAGCTTCTCCATGAGAGGACCTCTCAACAACTCCTCGCTGATGTTGCTCCATTCTGATGAGTAGGTGCAGCTGCCTGGTAGAGAGAAACAGAGGCTCTAAGGCAAGGGCACGTTGATGGTTCCTGATGCTGCCAGGCCCAGCTCTGGGCTCTGTGGTCCATCACCTCTCTGGTGATCAAGCTGGTAGGAGGCACTCTGAGGACACGGTAAGGGAGGCTGCTGGAGCTGGTGCTGGCCCTTCTTCAGCCAGGGGAAGCACCTCTTGCATGAGGACGGTTGGAAGGGCTGCTTTCCCTCCTGCCGACGCCCGTGTGCATGTGATGGGCTGTGTCCCAGGGGCTGGATCATGGCTGCAGAACCCTGAAGGACCTGTGGGCTGCAGAACCCTGAAGGACCTGTGGACTGCAATGGCAGGGTGGGTGTGTTGTGGTGGTGTTTTTCCTGTGACCATCTTGGACTGGCCGCTACCTCGTAGGTTGGAGTGATCAGAGCACTGAATAAGGAGAGAGGAGAAGGAGAGGAGAAGAAATCTTGTTCATGCTCAGTATTTTGTGTAGGCTTCTGTAGCTCGCCATGTTAACAGACAGAAAGGTGATGGTTGAACTTTGCAGGCTGCGGTCAGGCGCTCAGGGCCGCTCGYGTTGCCTCCGGAGGAGCCGCCTGCTCGGCCGCTGGTAGCTGCTGCATTCGTTTTGTGTGCACTTGCCCAACGCCTGCCGGCCTCTCAGGAGCTCCATCGTCTTGGGATCGATCCTGTGATCCAGGATGTGATCCTATCCTGGATGGGAGTATGCGGGAAAACCTGCACAAACAGTTTGTGGCCTGCTGGAGGGAAACGTGACCCCAACCGATGGGTTGGGATAGCGGGGTCTCTGTCTTCAGCTCTGCTCCRATTTAACAAAGAGCTTCCCTCTCTTTTCTGGAGAGGGAATCTGRTTTGTGTAAGTTGCTAGTTCTTGTGGCACGGGAATGTCCTCCTGAAGGCCATGTCAGTGCTGCTCTTTGCTGGACTCCAACGGGASAGAAAGTGCCATGGAGCTTCCTCGTTGTTCTTCCCAGTGCACAGTGTCGCTGCTGCAGGGAACAGAGGGTGACAGAGCAGTGGAACAGGCTGCCCAGGGAGGTTGTGGAGTCTCCTACTCTGGAGGTCTTCAAAACCCACCTGGCTGCCACCCTGTGCCACATGCTCTAGGTGTGCCTGCTGGAACAGGAAGGTTGGACTAGATGATCTCTAGAGGTCCCTTCCAACCTTAAATATTCTGTGAATCTGTGAATCTGTGAAAGCCCAAAGTTTTCCTTTGGTCCTGTTGATCACAGACCCAGCAGAGCCTCCCCTCCTTCTTCAAAGGGGAAATATGAAACAYGAGTCCTTTCCATGTTGGTCGGGGAGTCTTAGAAGACATGAGACCCTTTGGCTAACGAAGCTTCCTTGAGCATAGTATTTATATATGTGCTCTCTAATGCAGCGCTGCCTTTCCAAACACTGGCAGATGTTTAACCTGGAGGTTCAATTGCTGTTCCTCTGCAAAATGTGCTCGTTATATCTGATACCTGTGTGTGTCAGAGCAAGGCAGGGGGAACCAGAGAATCACAGAATGCTTAAGGTCGGAAGGGACCTCAGAGGTCACCTAGTCCAACCCCCCTGCACACGCAGAGTCACCTAAAGCACATGGCACGTGGTTGCGTCCAAGCGGGTTTTAAAGATCTCCAGAGAAGGAGACTCCACAACCTCCCTGGGCAGCCTGTGCCAGGGCTCTGTCACCCTCACTGTCAACAAGTGTTTTCTCAAGTTCCTGTGGAACTTTTGGTGCCTCAGCTTGTGGCCGTTTCCTCTAGTCCTATCACTGGCCACCACTGAAAAGAGGCYGSCCCMTYCTCCTCRCTSCCTCCCTTGAGGTATTTATACACGCTGATCAGGTCCCCCCTCAGCCTCCTCTTCTCCAGGCTGAACAGGCCCAGCTCTGTCAGCCACACACGAGGAGGCCTCGAGTGTGAAACCAGAGGGGCACGAGAACTTGGGAGGAACACCCAGGAGCTCAGGCCACTCCTGCGCTTACCAGGACACCCATCCCTGAGGAAAAGGTTGCAGAACCATGGACTAAACCTTGATATCTGCTACGTGAGAAGTCAATGTGATTCAATAGCCCTCAAGTTCGGCGCAAGTTCCCGCTGCTGGAATTGGGGGAATAAATTCCAACCAACAAAGCCAAAGGTAGTTAAAGGAGGGTCAGTAAAAAACGCTGAGTTCATTTCAGGTGGGTTAAGCAGATACAGCAACAAGTGGGCATCAGAATCACAAACCTAGGGCTATTGAGAATATTACTAGTGATGGTGGTTTCATAAACTGAGATTGTCTTAATTCCTAAATCCATGTGCTGAATCTTAGCATGAGATTGTCCTTTACAACTGCAGTTCTTGTGCTTATTTCTCTATAGGACAATGATTTTTATGGATGAAAAAGAGCTTTGTGTACGGAAAGGGTGTTAGACGGGCTGGTTCCACTGAGCGATGTGAATGCAACCGATGCCCGTAGCAACAGCAGAGGCTTCCCATCCTGTGGGATCCGGCTGCTGCCGAACCACCYGCTGCAGAGCGGAGCCTYGCCTGCTCCTGCCTCTCCTTGGGGACGTTTGTGATTGCCATAACGCGCTTAAACATGAAAAACAAGTGTCAGCAAAACCAAAGCAGGAACTTGTAGTCAGCTGAAGGTAGGTGGGTACCGTAGACGTCGCCTTGCAGCCCTCRTTTTGGCATGAAAAAACAAACGAAATGTCTATGATACACTAAWGAGAAGACTCAGAAGCATGTGATAGATATTATCATTAATTCCTAGGCTGAAAATCTAACCATAATGTTTGAGCCTGATTCAACAAAAAAAAAAAAAAAATACCACTCCTCTTGCATGATTTCTTCATATCTCTTTTAGGTACTGAACTTTCTTCATAAACTTGAAAAATCACCTTTCTCTGTGGTACAGCTCCTGGCAATGCTGTGCCATCAATCCTGTCCAGCCTGTGAGAGGGGATGTGTTTCATTCTCCGTGGCTCCTGCATCACTGCCCTCTTTGGGGGCTGCACCGAGGTTTCTGTCACTTTGTGGCAGCCCCTGCGTATCTGCTGCTTGTCTGGGTCTGTGTCAGGCCTGGGATGTGACCACCGGCTTCCCTAGCACTGGCTGGTACCTGCAAACGGGAAAGTCTCCAAAATTATTTAGAACGAACCTGCAGTGATTTTCCCCACTTCATGGCTCTGATAGTGCAGATGGCTTTACCAATGGTGTGAATTTAAATATATATATATATTTTTGATACAATAAGTACTGAATTTGGGAAGTGAGGCTGATGCAGCAGGAAATGCATTTTTTAGAATGCCGTTCTTAGCAGAGTAATAAATGCCAGCTCTAGTGCACTCATTATCAAACAGTCACAGAAGGATTCAGGGAAAATGGCTGAAAACCATCATCCGAGTCATTCAGGAAGGTGAGGAAATTAGTTGCCCTCTAAGAGGTATTAAAAATGCTTTAGGTTATTGACGGGAAGGTGGCTGCTGTGCAGGTGCATCTCCTTACGGCTGAGTTTGGGCTGCCCCAGTGCCCATCCTGCAGCACGAGGGCCCGCACCAAAGCACTGCTGTCTGCTTTCATTACAGGGAAACTCACAGCCTGACTCCTAGATTTTCCTTCCAACACTTCTTTTCTTTTGGGCCGCTTGCCTTTGAGTTAATGCCAAACTGCAGGACAATATTCATGTATGATGCAAGCCTGAAGTGGTGCAATATCCCCGGTAGGGCCAGGGCAGAGGGAAGGGAGTTTGCACTGATCTAGCCCTGTTGAGCTTCACTTCTGCCTCCACCTCTCAATGCTCTGCTTGCATCTGCCTAAATACTGTAAGGATATCCACCTCCTATACATATATATATAGCTCATGAGTTACATGGTACTGGCCTCCAAATAAATAAATCTATTATGGTGCAGGTGGCTTAATGAAGCGTTTGGGAGCTCCTGCTGTCTGTCTGCAGCTTGTGGAGCCTTTCTTGGCCCAGAGCACCCCGGGATTTACCAGCAGACTCCACAATTTCCTTTCTTCCCTTTCAAAGGCTTTAAACCAGAGAAGCGGAATTCTCATTTCTCCCGTATTAAGGAGCACGTATTCCAAGAGGGTGGCTGAGGAGGGTTTCGGTGTCAGCAGATGTGGAATCCGCGCGTGGATGGAGCCTTTGAGCACGTTTGTGGAGAGGGCTCTGAGTGCCTTGAACCTGGAGGACTCGTGCTTCATTCGAGCTGAAGTGAGGGCTGCTGATGGGGGCAGCGTCCCCAACGTGAAGCGCGTCCTTGCCAAGCACCAGGTGAGGCTGGCAAGTGCACAAGGACTGATGGAGCACCCGAGGCCTTTGTGGAGTCTTCTCCRGAAGAAGCTGCCCTGGATGGGCCGCAGAGCGCTGGAGCCCCATGTCAACACGGCTGTTTTATGGACTTCAATTAGCTGGAACTTCACCCTGTCGAGATAACCTTGTTAGGGGAAGTGATAACGTGCTAGCTGCAGTAGCCGTCACAACCATATTGATTTTAGGAGGGAGCTGATAAACGAGGAGCGCAGGAAGCAGCCTTGGYCTGTCTCCAACAGACAGGAGGAGTGGAAAAATAACAATAAAGGTACCRAGAGACGGGGCCTAATCTGATTCCTGCAGCAGCTCTGGGGAGGTCTCTATTGATGTCAAGGCTTTGGGGGGATCTGGCCCATACCAAATATGATGAGAGCTGTGATAAGTTTCCCTCTGAAACACTTTATCTCTCTACTGGGGCCTGCAATTGATGTCGAATATGAATTGACTCTGGACTTGATGAATTCCACTACTAGGAAAAAGCAGAGGGTTTGGTGCAATACCGAGCTCTTGCTTCCAGCTTTTCTGTCTGAACAGAGAGCACCGAGGGCCCTGGAGGGATGAATTGGTCGCCTCTCTGGGCCCGGCTGCCTGGGCGCACAAAGCAGGGCTGGTCTGGCCTGTTGCAGTTGTGGCTACAGGAGGTCCAGGAGGCTCCGTCCTTTCTGTCTTCAACCAGGGTCAAGGCCTTGTGGGGACTGGGCCCTCTGGACACCTGAGGGAGCCGACACACAGGCCGAGCTGCGGGATCTCTCCAAGGTTTCTGACACGCAGGCCGAGCTGCGGGATCTCTCCAAGGTTTCCGACGCGCAGGCCGAGCTGCGGGATCCCCCCAGGGTTTCCGACATGCAGGCCAAGCTGCGGGATCTCTCCAAGGTTTCTGACATGCAGGCCGGGCTGTGGGATCTCTCCAAGGTTTCCGACACGCAGGCGGAGCTGCGGAATCTCTCCAAGGTTTCCGACACACAGGCCGAGCTGCGGGATCTCTCCAAGGTCTCCCCTTGAGCAGCCACCGGCAAGGGGCAGGAGTGGAGAGCGCTTTTCCCTGGGGCCTATGTTCCCTCTGGCTCTGCCTGCACTGCAAATGCCGCCACGGGGAGATCTCCTGTGGTTCACCTGGGTGACTCACCTGCAGGGCTCCCATRTTTATCAGATAAGTATATGTATATGCATGTATATTCTGCTAAAGCTTTGCCAGGTCTACTGTGTTAGAAAGCAGTTTACAGCTCTCAAGAATTCCATTGCTTTAAATCTACGAGCTACAGCTCAGCTAGCACACTTCTAAATAATTGCTGAGGAGAAAACAAAATTTGGGAAGAAGAGAGGAGGAGCTGGTAATGCCAGCCTTTATGGAGAGATTTTGTTAGGCCTTTCGGCMCTTAGGTCATTCAAATCTGCACCCTGATTTCCTTCACTATATTTATCAGATACAAAGCGGTACGTGCATCCTCTTTGGAAATGCCATTTCAATGTGTTTTGAAGCACGGTTTTAAAAGAGACGACCTTTGCAAAACAGCCATCATTGCGTTACTCTGTATTGTGGGTGGAAGGACTGAAGAGCTGGAAGGGCTAAAGAGCGTCAGGGAAGAAGTTTGGAAGATTTGTCCCCCCGCTGCCCCGAAAGGAACATCCCGAGCCACTGGATGACACGTGAGCTGGATTTGAACAACGTGTCCTGGCAGTGACAGAGCCTCCGTGGGAAAGGCCCTGGGGGCGGCTGGGCAGCAAGGTGAGCAGGAGCCAGCGGGGAGCCCTGCCAAAAGAGGCAGCCAAGAGCATCCCGGGCTGGAGTAACAGGAGCAGAGCCGGCAGATGGAGGGGAGGCAGCACTGCCTTTAACTGGCCCTTGTTGGACCTGGCCTAGATAGTGCGGCCAGTTCCCTCCTGCCATGCCCAGTAAGCTCTCTGTAAGCTGGAGTGAATTCAGGGGAGATGGCCAGGATGGCCGGGGTTGGAGCACTTGGCCTGTGAAGAGAACCAGGAGCTCATCCAGCCTGGAGAAGGACAGCCTGGGAGAGCCGATGGCTAAGGATATATGTATATATATGTGTGTGTGTTATGTCTATGTTTGTGTGTGTGTGTATATATATATATATGTATCCATCTATATATCTATATATTGCTGTTGCAGTTGCTGGCGCTGAGTCTCCTTACCCTGCTTCCTGCTGGTCTGGCTTAACGTCTGCTCCCGTTCTCAGTTGGGCTCCAAGCAGAGAGCGCGAGTGCTGCTGGAAAGGAGGAGGAGGAGGAGGAGGAGAAAGCCTCTCTCCAGCACCTTCCTGAATGACGGCTCTGCATGGGCAAGGGTGAAGTCCCCCGGGTGATTTAAAGCTTTTGCCTTCTGGTTTGCAGTGGGGAAGGCAATCCGTACTAAGATAAACGTGGGAGAGGCGAATCCGAAAAGGATAACTTATTTTCTTCACTGTGGTTGGCAGTGTCTCCCGTTCAGATGATTCTGCCAAAAAAATATGTGGTTAATGAGACAAAAGTATGAGGCAGTTTGTTTCCTGTTGGGGCCATCTCTTTCCTCTGGCAGATGTCTCGTGGCTTGGAAAATTCTACAGCTTCAGCTAAACTGATCTGACTTTCCTGTGCATCCTGCTGCACAGAAATGCTCTCTGAGCCCCTAAATCAATATATTCCTTCCTGTGCCTCTGCGATCACTTATCTCCAGCGAGGTCTGCGCTCTTCCTGCAGACTGCTGAGCTCGCTGGTTTGCTCCCAGCGCGCTGATAAAGCTGCACTCGTTGCAAGAAATCGTCACATTCCTGTGCCCAGCGCAGCCCGATTTGCAGGAATTCTCCTTTTCRGTCGCAGCCAAGTCCAACGGAGGAAGCTGCAACTTATTGTGCTGCCCCTTCCCTCTGCAAGGCCAGSAGCTGACACAAGAGCAAGGCGGCTCCCAATGAGCAAGTTCTTCTGCTCTCCCTTGGGGGCAATTCCATCCTTGATRCCACCGGCTTCCTGGGCTGGCCACGATGTCTGCAGCGGTGGCTGAAGGCCGCGCTGACACCTGCAAGGGTGAAGAATTCCCCTCGCCCTCATAATGGATATAATTGTCCTGTTGCAGGAGTGACATGGAGGTGAAGATGCAGGTCAAAGTGGGAGGTGGAAAGGTGWCTGTGGGAAATTCTGGCTGACAGGAAAAATCCATTGGCTGCCTCTTCTGTTTGAAACCCAGGAATATTCTCATCTTATCCCTGTAGCTCGTCCAACTGCTTCCACTGTCTGCTGGCYGTGATTTTCACCTGAACCCTGTGTTCCATGGGAGATGGCCATAACAATATCTCTAAGAAGAAGGAGATGCTCCAGCTCCCAAGGAACCCCCACAACTTAAAGGGTGGGCTGATATGTGGCCTCCTCCCCGCAAAACTACATCCAGAACCACCTCGGCCCCCTCACCACGGGGCTGGCCTGAGGGCGGGCAGCTCGCTGGTGTCCAGGCTTTAGACCTGATTCATTTCTAAAGCTGGACTAGACTGGATTCAAGTTTAAACRTTTTTCCAAACTTATTGTCTGCGGTTCAGCTTCTGTGCCTGACGATGGATTTCTCTGTCATCTGTAGAAATAAGAGAGCCTGTGTTATTTGAAGACTTTTATATGGTTATATTTATCGTTTGASTTTTTGCTCTCAGTTACCCAAGAACTGCAGCGAGCCTCAGAGCTGTCTTTTCACACCATCACATGAATTACTGCAGTTGTAGTACAGAAACGCAGTTTTAGCCTGGATTTCTAAGGAAATAAGACATGTAAACTCATGCTAGCCATCTGTCCATCTGTCTCGACAGCCAGGCAGCCAACTAGCCCAGCCATCTGTGTCCTCCCGTCCCCTGCTCTCAATATCTTCTGATTACATCAATCAGTTTGAACCAAATTTGGCAGACACGTGGTGGTCCCAAAGGTGAGAAGTTCCTAGAGGTTTCCGAAGGAGTGACGAATGAGAGGGATCTAAATGGTGCGACTTAGAGAGGGAAGGAAATCCAGCTTTGTTCTTGCTGCCATTCCCAGCAGAAACACCTACTAAAAGAGGATTCTTGCTCTGCAGCTATGAAGAGCATGGGCAGAGAAAAAGCTGCCCTGAGTTGGCCCAGCTGGCCCAGCCCAGTCCTCATGGGCAGATCAGGACAACCCGTCTGCATTTTGTTTGAGATCCAATGGACCTGGCAGGTGCCTTGGTCTCCTTCCCTCCCTCAGGAATCTACTGGGCTTCAGGAGGCCAAATGCTCATTAATTTAACTCCTATCGTAGAGGCCGCAGCAGTGGCTTTGGAAACCCTGGTTTATATTGCTAATTAGTGCCAAGTGCTGCAGACACAGGCCAGGGCACCACTCGATGCGGAGCAGAAACAACTGTTCCCTTTCTCTGTGTGTACAGGCTCTCTGGATGYAAACTGCCTCATGGTCCATCAGCACCAAGTGGTTGGAGGATAGTGGAGTGCAGGGAGGAAGAGCTTTCATATTTGGAATAATAATCATAATCATAATAATCTTTGTCTTGGTTTTTTTCCTCTTTTTCCTGGTTCTTCAAACATATGTGGTTACTTTAGCTATCGTTCTTGAGGTGCCTTGAAATAACTCCAAATGTCATAAATGAACATGCACTAAATATTCTGATTTCAAGCACCATAAGCCCCAAGGTGAGGCTGCAGGGGAAAGCACATCCAGAGGTTTCTGTGGACTTGCTTTGACACATCACTAGTTGCATAAGAACAAAGAATATTTAATAAGAGAGTCACATTTTTCTAAAAATTAACTGTAGCAGTTAATTTTTAACTTAAAGGTACCTGCACTCTGCAAGCAGTCCTGCTGTCCATAGCCTGAGACCAGATGTTTTTCTGGGGTTAACCACAGAGACAGAAGTTCTACCATTTTACCCCCATTTTATCTGACCCAAATCTGGTAGCAGAGTCAGGACATTATGAAATTCAGTGTGAACAGGAACTGTGTGGTCCCAAACAGCTCTGGGAGAGATGYTCCCATTGAAATGCTCCATTGCTCATAAATACCTGCTTCAAACACAGGCTGTACAGGAGTCAGAGCCCCTCACACGGTACCTACAGCTCCCCCTRAACACTTCTAACACTTCTAGTAAATCCTGGGAGGGAGGTAAACTTCTCTGTTTATAGATACTATTTTGCTGCTCGATCCAACCCTTTTACCACTATTTAGAGCCTTACAGGTTATTTTATTTTGGAGGAGAACAACTTGTGTTGGGTCTTCACATGGCCATGAGCATGCGGTGGTCCACAGAACAGACAGGGTGTCTGCCCACCAACCACTCTCCTTCCCTGGCAAGAAGAGCAGGAGCTGCTTCTGATGCTGCTCAGCATTTTTGACTATTGCCCCTTTGCTTTTTGCCTCCTGTCCTAGACTCACGCCTGTCCCCACCAATATCCAGTAAAATCCTTGCCCCATTTTTTTGCCAGCTCCTTGCAATGACATCTACATTTGGAGTAGCAGCTATCCTGTATGGAGACTTTTATGCCAGCTGACACCAGTGGGGTACCCAAGATCCAGTGTGACACTATAAAGAGGAAGCTTTTCAAAGGCATAAAGATCACTGGATTGTGGGCTGCTCACTTCTAGTAAAGGAGATCAAGGTATGCCAAAAAAAAACAGGTCTGCAGCTCTGGAGAGGCTTTTAACTCTAACATCAATAAGAGAGACCCGCTCTGCATACCCTCAAACCCAGGCACAAGGGTTGCTCCTTGCAGGAGCATCTTTCCCTTCCCAAATCCTTCCGAGCCGCGGATCAGATCCATGGGGTTGTTCCTATCACATACACTCAGGATATATATGCCCTGTTACTGTGGAAGTAACACACTGGTAAATTTTTGGACTAATTCAGGCCTGTAGGTACCCTTAGTTGCACAGAGAGCAAAGCCGTGTCATGCAGGAGTGGAAGGGCTTGTAGCACCAAGACAGGAGTTAAGCATGACCAAGGAGCAGAGAGGGGTGAGCTGAGCCACTGCTGTAAACTCCGCCTGCCATGATCCCACAGAAATGGGTTCCCAGGGTCCCGGAGAGACCCTCCCCATCCCACCTTTCCCACACGAGTAATGTCTAACCAGCAGTGCCACAGACCAGCTCTCCCCGTACCGCAGGAGGAAGCGCCTGSTAAAATCAATGGGCAGCTCCCATTTACTGTAATTGGGTCAATGGGTGCCTTCCTCCTCTTCATCATTACTGTGGCTCACTGTGCAAGGCAGTGCTGGAAGCTAAAAGTGAAATAATCCGGTCCCTGTGGAGAATAAGAGGACCCATTAGCAATGGACGCAGCGYGCTCTTGCCTGTGTTTTCTCCGTCTGTCTTTTAATCATGACCTGGGTTACAAGTGCGGGAAGGGCTGAGCTTAGTTTATGTAACCATTTTTCATTAAAAGGATTACTCGGAAGCAAGTGTCCTGCACACAGGTTTCCCTAATTTGTCCTTGACATTCCTGCGAGTCCGAGGTCTCTCCACGCTATTCAGCTTCCCGACAGCCTTTTCTTGCTTAACTGCTGCTGAATTTAGATTTTTAAATTACCTAATAGTCTACACTGCTTCACATCAAGAAGTTATGAGAGGAGCTTGTCTGCACTATAATGAGGGCTGGCTCAAGGCTCAAGTACCAACTACTTACCATGAATAGCCTCTAGCTCCTTGTCTGTGCCCTGCTCCTTTCTAAATCCCTCTGGGATTTAGATCCCCTCTGGGGAGCTGGTTGCCACACGTGTTTGTGCAGCTGATGTCCACAGGCAGTGAATGTTAAAGCTACATCTTGTAAGTTTGTGTGGGAACCAGATTTTCAAATCCTGGGGGAATTTCTAGCATACTCCTTCCAGTAGACAGTGTCAACAGCCCTGCACCAACACAGTGAAAACCACCTTTCTTCCAACTTCAAACACAGGTACAATGAGTAGACCCTGGYGGGCTTGAAACCCAAGCGAGACAGCTACATGAGTTCAATTCCCCCATAGTGGTGAGTGTGTAAACAAATAATAAACTTATTTGTGAGGAATAAACTTTTCAAATATGCCTAGGACTTGGACGAAGGCCAGAGAAACACAAGGTGTTCATGGATGTGCTGTGGACATACAAARGACCTGTACTTGTCAGATTAATTATTCATTGCATTTTTCCCAGTTCAGCTGTCTTATTGACCTCATATCACTAAGAATGGTCTACAGATGTGATCTAAGTGATGAGGAAGGACCAGGAGAGCAGAAAGTTTGGACATCTGGAGAGGAAGAACTAGGATCAGTTGAAAGGCTTGAAGTCTTCGAAGGACTAACACTGAGGATCAGGGGTTGTGAAACTGGCACTGGGCTAGAAACTCCGCAAGGATTGGAATATGTTCATAATATTTTGCTGGAAACAAGAATCAGCATGTCTAAGACACCTCTGCTGTATGGGTCAGGGTGCTGGAGCATGAGAAAAGGCAGTGAAGCAGAGATAGAGACTGCAGAAATGAGCTGGCTGGAAAGAATGCTGCGAGGGCCAGGGCTGCAGAAAATAAAAGATGATGTGATGAGGGAAACAGCTAGGACAAGAAACTACCCTGCTACTGAGGAGTTGAGAAAGWCAGCTGTGATGATTTGGATGTGTGTCAGGAACGGCCCCTGAAAGATACCCTACATGGCAATACACATAGGAGTGTTCAGGACCAGAAATAGAAGAATACTGCGGGCTGGACACAGAGTATGAAGAATAGCAGTAAGCTAAGTGGATTGAAGACAAGTCAAGTTGGGAAGATAATCCAAGGATAGACAGAGTGGAAGGAATCTAATTCACTCTCTTTACTTACTGTGTGCAGTTCTGGGCTCCCCAGTATAAGAGGGATGTGGAGCTTCTMGAGAGGGTCCGGAGAAGAGCAACTAAGATGATTAAGGGAATGGAGCATCTCTTGTGTGAGGAGAGGCTGAGTGAGCTGGGCCTGTTTTCTCTGGAGAAGAGAAGGCTGAGAGGGGATTTGATTAAYATGTATAAGTWMMKGAAGGGAGAATGCAGGGAGGAAGGGGACAAGCTGTTTTCAYTRGTGGCCAGCGAYAGGACGAGGGGTAATGACCATAAGCTGGAGCACAGGAAGTTCCGTCTCCAGGTGAGGAGGAACTTCTTTCCTGTGAGGGTGACAGAGCAGTGGAACAGGCTGCCCAGGGAGGTTGTGGAGTCTCCTTCTCTGGAGACCTTCCAAACCCATCTGACTGCCACCCTGTGCCACATGCTCTAGGTGTGCCTGCTTGAGCAGGAAGGTTGGACTAGATGATCTCTAGAGGTCCCTTCCAACCTTGAATATTCTTTGATTCTGTGATTAAATTGATGGACTAAAATTTTTAAAATAATTACAAATTTCTTGGCTCAACTAACTGATAGGAGAGTCTCACTCTTCTTTGTAGAAGGGCTACAGGGTTAAAARTGCACTTCATTTGTCCAGATCTTGACATCTACATCTGAGTTGGTTGTCTTCATGTCTTGTAGAATGACCAGGCAAGAAAAGGCATTTCTTGGGTGCCTGAAKTCGGTACCCCAAGCTCCACCTGCCACTGCTCACACGGGGGGTCCAGCTCTCTGGCTCAGATGCTTATCTGGAGCCTGGGTGAGACAAGCCACCACCACACAGGACTGCAGGGAGGTGAGTCATCACGTGCAACCAGCCCGGGGCTGTTGGCAGACTGGCCTAAGAGCACCCTTCCCACCCAAGTGAGGTCTGTTGGGGCTGTCTGTCAAGGGCTGAATCCATCAGTGGGGGCTGTCACAGGGGAAACTACCCAAACCCTTCCCATAGGGTAAAAAAAAGATGGATAAAAGGGAAAACACAGGAGAAGAGGCAGGAATTCAGCAGACCAGAAGGACCAGGCAAGCGGAGGGGCAGCAGTTCTGAAGAGGAGGCAGGTAGGGAGCATGGTGGAAACAGTAGAGTGGAAAGGTTTGCTGTACCAGGCCAGACCTTGTGTAGCTTCTGTGCTTTCTAATGCCCTCATTCGCCAATAAGATGGTGTTTAAAGAGCAGGGGGACACCTTGCTGCCTGCTCCCGAGGGGGCTCGGCCGTCAAGCGAGCTCTTGCCATGCAATGGGACACCAAAGCACCTCGGGTGTCACGAGGGTGGGGAGCCTTGGGGTCCTCACAGCTCCTCCCAGGAGGCTCAGCAAGCWTCTCCGCTCAGGGTTTTCTGAAATTCCCCTTTATTTCAGTTTACATTGCACCTAAATCACGTATTCAAGTACTGAATGTATTCAAGTGCAAAGCTTGGTAGCAGCAGATGGATGATGGATGTTAAATGGATGAATAAATGAACAGAAATGGACACACGATCTAAAGCACTGCTACACGGAGAAATGATCCCATCACTATTCTCATAAGGCTAAAGCATGCTCCTTATGCAGATAAGGATACTTAGCTTTTCAACTTCCAGGAATTTATATGAGATGGACTTAGTCAAAATAGGTGGTGAAAAAATGGTGAAATCGAAGGAAAGTAATATCTTTAGTTTCTATTGCTGTAGGATTGTTTTTCTTCGGAAGGAAGGCTTGTTCCGTACTGGTTCTCATGGGCAGCAAGCTGTGGGTTATGTCTCTGCAGAGGCAGAAGGCTCATTTATCACATAAAAATAGAAAACTGATGTGTCAAGTGAGAATAAATGTCCTTAAAATTCCCAATACCAAAAACCACTTTGAAATCCGTGCTGTGGACTGTGCATCTCAAACAACAAAATACCTTCTGTGAGACACCCAGAAAACATGGACCTCCTTTCCTGCCTCGCTCTAGGAGCATCCCGCAGCATCGAGTGGCCTGAATTTGCTGCAGGAAGGTTATGATTTATGGAAAATTGAGGGCATAGATAAAGGGTTTGCAATTTTCTCTTGTTGATGGAAACCTCTAGCAATAAATATATATGCAGACCTGGTCTGACTGATAGATTCATCAGGGCTTGATCTGCCCCAGGATTTAGCTGTCAGGCAGTTGAAAGCAGGAGTTCGGAGGTTGGATTTCATCTCTGCTCCCAATTTCCATAGGTCTCTCTTTCAAGCATTCAGGAGGTGCTACAGGTGGACTTGGGGGTTGGAGAGGCACTGAAATTGCTTAGATTTCTTAGCAGTAAAAGTACATTGGATGGACCTCTTTCCAGCTGATGATTTTTTTTTTCCAGGAGAAAATGCCATTTCAAAACAGTGGAAACATTTAAGGGAATATCTAAAGGAAAATCAAATGGAAGCAAGCAAGGAAGCATTGCACTGAAGTAATAAGATACTTTGCTTCAATCATTGCATGATGCAACGCTTCACTTATTCTTCTGCGAGACGTGTTCTTCTGAAATGTATTTCATGTGAAAAAAAAAAAAAAAGAAAATGTCAGTTGTTGAAATAGCAACAAATGCTTTGACAGGGACCAAAGGATCCACTCATCTTTTCAAAGTTGAGCTGCATGGGAATTTCCAAGACCCATTGGTTTTGATCCAGCAGAGAATAAGAGCATTTCAAAACAGGGGAATTTCTGCAAAGTGGAAATTCCAGCTCCGGCACAGCACTACCTACTGTCAGTAATTTTAGTTTCTTGCTTCTGTGTTCCCTGGTGCAAACCCAGGGCCTCAGTGGAAAGACCTACAGCTTGGCCTGGGATATAATGCAAAAAAAAAGGGAGAAAAGGAAAAAGCAGCCTCTGAGAAGAGCAATGAGGTGGCCCAGTGAGACTGTCCTCTCCCCGCGCACTCAGGCTGCAGCAGGAGCATCCCACAGGGATCAGGGGCTGGATTTGTGAGGTTTGGCCACCAAGGCTCCCCAGGATTACAGGGCAGGGCCAGGGGTTTGGGCAGACATCAGTGTGCCCAAAGGCACGTGCCCGTGTCGATCCTCCACTGTCTGCTCAAGCCTAGCTCAACCTGCAGCCCTTCCTGCCTGGGGCATTGCTGGATTTTTTGTTTTCCACCTGAACATCCGCATCTGCCCTATGGATAGGACTATTCCGCTCTCAGATACAGTGTCCCCTCTGCAAGTGGAATTTTAGGAGAAGGATGCTGAAGCACTTGTAGGCAAACCAACCGCCTTCCTCCCCCATCCAGCACGACCATATGAAAACRTTTCCCTTCAAAACATGACCAGTACAGAGTCGAATGAAAAATGATTTAGCTTTGGCTGAAAATTTCATGGGAAACCTTTTCACATCCAAATTGTTTGTTTTTCAAATCTATCTGGTTTCCACATTTCAGCATCACCAGAACTGATTTTCTTGCAAAAAAAAMCCCATAATGATGATCAAGAAAATCAGCCAGGCTTTCTGCTTTTGGAAGCAATGGGACTTCTTCCTGAGACCCCGAGTTGCCACCCCAGGCATACGACCATGCAAGCGTATTCTGGCTGTGGCCTGGCAAGAGACACATCCTTCAGGGCACACTGATCCCGGACACATGCAGGTCTTGTGTGTGCCAGCACATGTCCGTGTGACTGAGCTTTATACCTTGACGTATTTTGGGCCCTTGCAACAAGATAATCCATCAGGAAGCCTCCCTTTAGCATGAGAAAGAGGTTGTACAAGAGCCACCAATAGATGTTCCGTGCTGCACTTCAAAACCTGCCTAGGTGACGTGTGTGGTCCTGGCAAACGTGTTTCCATGGTGAAACACTGGTCCTCTCGGTGAAATGCTTCTTCAGACAGGCTCAGGGCTTTAGCAGAAAATAAACATTTGGAAACACGAGCTGCATCATCAACCTTTGAAATCTGGCAGCTGCTCAGCCAGAGGAATTAGTATTCCCTACTGGGAATTAATAACCCTCTGCATTATATCCTGCACTGGATATATCCTGGAGGCACAGCACCCTGAAAGCCCTCATCTTGAGACTGGGCTTTCTCCAAAAGGATCAGGGCACAAGTGTCCGTGTCGGCTGCTGTGTTTGTGTTCATGAAGCTTAGAGTGCTGGGCAAAGATACTGAAGTTGTGTCTGGTGCTGAGGCAACATCTATAGTGCTCATGTTGATTGACCGTAGCTTAGAGTTTAGATTAGGTTTTTTTATACCGAGTGCAGAGGCTTCACCTATTTTTTTCATTCCGTGCTTCTATTTATAAGGCACACTTATTGTCGGCACCTGGAATATGTCAGGGAACAATTTGGATAATTATTTTTATTAGAGTAGCACTAGAAAGTTCTCAGTGAGGGTCAGGATTCTGGGATTACCCACCGTGTTCAAGAAGAGGATGTCTTCTCCCTGCTTGTCTCTTGTTCAGTATTTATTAAGCTAAGAAACAGACAATGATTAATAAGTATGGAATGGAGACCAAGGAAGGACTCTAGGATTTGGSCAGCCAACATTGCTGCATAGTCAGAGCCAACAGCATCCAGGGCACCCACCCCGTTCACCAGTGGACCCATGTTCTCCTTAGTCTTCCTTTTGCCWTTGRTATATTTGAAGAAGCTCTTGTTATTTCTAAACTCCCTCGCCAGATTTTGTTCCAAGCGTGCCTTAGCTTTCCTTGTTGCATCCATGCATTCCCTGACAATGTTCCTGTATTTCTCCCAGGGGATCTGTCCTTTCTTTCACATTCTATATACTGCTTTCTTCCACTTGAGTTTTGCCAGGAGCTCCCTGTTCATCCACGTGGGCCTCCTGCCTCCTCTGCCTGACTTCTTACTGATAGGGTTGCACTGTTGCGGGACGTGGAGGAAGCGTTACTTTAAAACTAACCAGCTGTCTTGGGTCTCCCTTCCTTCTAGAGCCCTAGCTCATGGGATTCTTCCAAGGAGGTCCCTGAAGAGGCCAAAGTCGGCCCTCCTGAGGTCCACGGTTACAAGGCYACTTACAGCCCTGCTTCCTCCTCTTTGGTTATGAAGTCCAACAACTCATGATCACTGCAGCCAAGGCTACCCCCTACCTTCACATCTCCAACAAGTCCCTCTATATTAGTACRAGGTCCAGTAGCCCATCKYTCCTGGYTGRCTCCTCCACAACCYGTATCAAAAAGTTATTGTCAAACTTCATTATCATGAAAGTATTGTAAAACTTCATTGAAAGTAAGACCCTGTGGAGAGTCAAACCCTGCATACATATTCATAATCCAAATTCAGGGGGTTGATGATTTTGAAAAAAAAAAAAAAAAAAGATTTACCTCACTACTAAGAGTTTAAAATAAAGGAGAATTGAGCTCTTAAATGTCTTCTTAAAAGCCTATTAGGACATTGCTGTCTAAGAGAGCAACGAGTGATTTAGATCTCCGGTTTCCCAGAGCTGCTGGAATTTGACTGCTGGGTCTCAGTGTTTTGTTGACTTCTGCTTGTTGACTTCCTAAGAAGGCAGGACCTGAGAATGGTGCCTTTCTGTGGCTTGAATCGCTCATTACTTTCTTGAGCTGAGACTCCACAGGAGGCACCTGTGTCCATTGTCTGCTTTGTGCAAAGTGACCTGTGTAATGTCTTTGTCTCTTTTGGGGATGTTTGTCTAATTCAGGACACCATTGTTGTTGACAGCAATTTTTAGGAATGATCTTCCCCAAGTAGATAGGACAAAATTCTATAATTAAAAGCTTAATTATTGCTTAGATAACTTCAGCTTAATTGCCAGTTGCAGCTGAGTAGAACAGTTGGGACATTAGGGAATTACAGCTAATGTGAACAAGAGCTCTGATGTATTTGTTCATAATATTGTGTTAAGTAAAGCCCTTGAATTCCTCCAGTGTTATTTTAAAGAACTGCATGTGATAAGTCAACGTAGTTATGTGCTCTGTGTGAAAAATTGCCAGTATCCAACAGGGCAAATATGAAAAAGCAGAAGAGAAGACATTCTGAAGGAATGAGACTTTATTGACATTCTTGTCCCACCTTCCATGGCCATCAAATATTGTTGGAGACTATGATTTCACACTCTCATTGTGATTCCAGAGGGTGGGTAGTAAAGGGAWTTTCATGTTGGTGTATCATCAATTCTATGTTTTTTTCTTCTTTTTCAAAGCATAAAAGAAAGCAATAGAGATAGCAATGATGGAAAACAAGGAGAAAATGTGAATCCTTGACTATCATCTCTTTATCAATGATAGTTGTCATTGTTTCATCACAAAGATGGGGTTTGTGCAGATGTGGAATAAGAYGAAAAAGCAAAATCTTCAAGAAAATGATTTTCTGATCAAGAAAATTTGGATCCCAAATTTGCATTATTTTCTTTTTAAGGAGAGAAACATAGGTATCTATTTAATCTATGACATATTTTTTCTCAATCTTTTCTGCCTTAGAGTTGCCAATACTGATGTTCCAGCAGGTTAAAATGGAATAAGGATTTTTACTCTGTGCCATATCATATTTCTGTTTTGCAAGTGGTATGTCCTGAATAGGAAAACCAGCACACAATAAACCCATTACTCCGCACAGGGCCAAGGGTAAAGCTGCCAGCAGAGAGTCTGTTCACCGGAGCACAGATGTCCTTCATGTGACTCCAGCTGAACTGGGGCAGAACTATCCCGCCTTTCTCTGCTTCTTCRTTAATCAGACAACAAACAGTAGGATCTACTCAGCTTTCCTTCATTTCTACCTTTCTTTTCAAACCTTTTAAAATCTCAAATCGCACATCTCATTACCGGTGGCCACATTCGGCCATATAGTTTCATGCTTCAAGGAGAAGAAGCTTTCTCTGTCCTCCTGGTTGTTTAGCGAGCACATAGACTCTAGTACCTTTTTTTACGTTTTGCCCAATTTCCCCAATGGTTCCCATTCCAAAAACTTGACACTGTGAGCTTGTATAGATTCATATTTTCCAGGACTTTAAATGGCTTTGGAGCTATTCTTTTTGAGGGCTACGGTGAATGGCACAGGTGAAGATCTGACACTGAGAGTTTAGAGAAACCATAACTTACACACAATCACCTCCTGAGTAAGTGATGTGATGAGTGATGTGATAAGATAAGTAAGAAAAGGAAGAGGGGAAACTTGGGAGAGCTGTGTGTAGAGGGGGTGAAAAGGGATGTAAAGGATATGTGAAATTCTATGCGGAAYGATAAAGTTCAGGAGGGCCTAAGCAACAAATGATCTGTGGTGACTCTTGCCCAGTAGTGGGTGAATTGCTGCCATGAAGTGGTGTCCAYGGGTGTAACCAAAAGGTGCAGTGGCCTTTAGAAGTGTTCCTAGGATTCTGTTTCCACATGTTGCTTCTCAGGGTTTGGATCCAGCTGGAGATGAGACAATACGAACTCAAACGCTGCCAGTCGTTGCTAGCTGGATGCATGCATGCATGCATGCATGAGTGTGGGGAGATGTTTTTCTTTCTCTTTCTTTTCTRTTTTTTCTTTCATATTTTAAATGAAATGGCCTTGGAATGTTGGTAAATATGACAGCATGATGGAAGAGACTTGCAGCAGAGCTTTCTGGAATGTGTATGAAGAAAAAAAAAAGACAAGTAAGAAGAGAAGAAGAAAAATGGGCTGCAAATTAGTGAAATATAAGGTTTATTTATTAACAACAAATTTAACACTTGTGTAAGAAACCAATTGTTCCTTGTTACATTGCAATATGTGCTACACATCATTGTCTCCTGCAAGGCTGTTTCTCTTAGCACTGGGAGCCAGTTTTTCCTGCTAGACTTTGATTCCCAGATTAACTAAATCACTTTCCTACTGAGTCAAGATATTGGAATGTTTCTGTTGGAATTGTCTGAAATGGGCTGTTTTCTCCCTCACTTGGAGAGTCACTTCTATTTTCGTATGGAGTTTGTGGAGTGCCTGGGCTTGCAGTCCTGTGAGGCTCACCAGTTCTGAGGGCAGCTCTGCACACAGGGGACTTTGCCCAAGCAGCTCCTGGGTCCTGCTGCTGCAGCTGAAGTGCATGAAATGATACATGTGAAGCTGCCACATTGGACACATGCTTTCCAGAGAAAAACAAGGGAGAGGAGTATCCCACCTCTCTGCGCAGTTTTGGACACTTTTGCAGATATCTCTGTTGTGATGGTGGCCAGTGAGAAAGGGAGTGAGCTCTGGGAAGATGCCGGAGTTGAGACGGAGTTGAGTTTTGCAGACAACACCAAGCTGGGTGGAGTGACTGAAACTCCGGAGGGCTGTGCTGCCATCCAGAGGGACCTGGACAGGCTGGAGAGTTGTTCAGAGAGGAACCTCATGAGGTTCAATAAGGACAAGTGCAGGGTCCTGCACCTGGGGAGGAATAACCMCAGGCACCAGGACAGATTAGGGGTCGACCTGCTGGAGAGCAGCTCCATGGAGAGGGACCTGGGAGTCCTGGTTGACACTAAGTTAACCATGAGTCAGCAGTGCCCTYGTGGCCAAGAAGGCCAATGGGATCCTGGCTGCATCAGGAGGAGTGTTGCCAGCAGGTCAAGGGAGGGGATCCTGCCCCTCTGCTCAGCTCTGGTGAGGCTGCACCTGGAGTACTGGGGGCAGTTCTGGGCTCCCCAGTATAAGAGGGATGTGGAGCTTCTAGAGAGGGTCCAGCAGAGGGCAACCAAGATGATTAAGGGAATGGAACATCTCTCGTGTGAGGAGAAACTGAGTGAGCTGGGCCTGTTTTCTCTGGGGAAGAGAAGGCTGAGAGGGGATCTGATTAACATGTATAAGTAACTGAAGGGAGAATGCAGGGAGGAAGGGGACAAGCTGTTTTCATTGGTGGCCAGCGATAGGACAAGGGGAAATGGCCATAAGCTGAAACACACAAAGTTCCATCTCCACGTAAAGAAGAACTTCACTGTGAGGGTGACAGAGCAGTGGAACAGGCTGCCCAGGGAGGTTGTGGAGTCTCCTTCTCTGGAGGTCTTCAAAACCCGCCTGGATGCCACCCTGTGCCACATGCTCTAGGTGTGCCTGCTTGAGCAGGAAGGTTGGACTAGATGATCTSTAGAGGTCCCTTCCAACCTTGAATATTCTGTGATTCTGTGATTCTGTGAGCCACTTACCTGTGTCAGGTGTTAGTTAATATTGCTGAAAGGCAGAAGTCGTAATTGGACACAGGGTCCAGGGCTGAAGCCAGTAACTCAAAAGCGCTCTGCTATGAGGAAAGCAGATAGGTTAAGCTGGATTAAATAAATTAAAATCATAAAGTCTTATATCTCTCTGAGCGCCAAGGTGGAGAAAAAAAAAGTAGAAAAGAAAAATGGGTTTTCCTATGGGTTTAAAATATTAAACAGTGAGCAAATGATCAGTTCTGAGCTATGAAAAACCTGCTTAAATGAATCATTGATGAAGTTAAGAAGTGGATCTTATCTAGTGTATCRGAGAATCTTATTCAATGCCTTCTTGGAATGGGCAAAAACATTCGTGCAAGTAACTACTTGTGTGGTATCTTAGAAAGTGCTTTGGTCTGCCAGCAGGTCTGAGTACTAGTTTATCATCTCTGTGACTTGCTTCTATGGTATAGTGAGGTATCCTGACATATTTCAGCCACGGAAAGCCTGAAATCATTGAAAGGTGATAGGTGCAAGACAGTACTTGGCTCCTATGAATGGCTCCCTTTCCTCATGCAGAGGTGCTTGTAAGAGAGAGCATATATTTGGGTTGCACACCTAGAGTTCATGGGGCTGCATTGATCTGCATTGGGGAGAATGAGCTGATCACTCAATTCCTGCCTAAGATGATTTTTTCTGCCTTCTGGTTATAAATGTTATTCTTTCCAGGGGAAGACTTTCTGACTGCAGTTGTATTTCTGTTCTTCTTGTTGAGCCATTCTCCACCTTGCTTCTGCTTAATTTATTTTCCTGGTATCGTCAGGTTTCCTTCAAAATCAGAATCTTACTTACCAAAAATAACAAGTGAGGATCAGCAGACAAAAGACATGTAGTATGAAGCCTGGTTAGAATCATCATCCTGGAGATTAGTGAATTGCTGAAGAAAGGAGAATCTGAAAAAAAAAGGCAGAGAATAAAGAGAATAATAGAGCTATTTTTGGATGGTATTTTAAAGCCAGTGACTGTCTAAGAAAGGTGGCTTCTAGAACAGGTTTCATTATAATTGGTAAATGGATCTGAAGAGTTCGATCACACATATATCCCACAGACTGACAACTCACATTCTGTTGCCTTTCTTTAATACTGAATTTCTAACTCATTATTATTTTAATGGAATGATTATTCTAGTTTGGAACAGTTCAAGATACTTCTGATATTGGCAAGTAGGTGTATTTTTTTCAATCTTTTCTTTCATATAAATTTGCCCTATAATTGATCAGATAAGTCTCGATGGTAGAATCCCTAGAAAACTCTCTGGGTAAAAATCTATCATTTTACCTCCTTTGAGTTACTTAGACAAGATTCTCCATTCTATTATTCCTTCTGTCAATAAAACCTTTGGCAGCTGTTTAAGAAACAAACCTGGAGCTCAGAAAATCCCAGTAGGAATTGTGGTGAATATAATTTCATTATACACAGTGCAGAAAATGTATTATTCTATTTGCTGAAACCTCTGTGCTCTCCTGGGGGAGTCCTGGAACACAAAGAGGAAAACGCCTTCTTCTATGGCTTTAAAATTGGATCATATCTGATCTGATAGGCTGGTGCCAAATGAGTCA
>NW_020455888.1:2420211-2465574 GCF_003342845.1 Nothoprocta perdicaria | reverse complement strand
TCTCTTTCCCACTCTTGCCCTGATGCAGTTTTGGACATGGAGCAGACAAACATTTCTATGAGCTTTCTCCATTTTGCAAAAGACTACAGAAAACAAATACCTAGCCACAGAAGGTAGCATTTTAAAATAAATGAATGTGAAATAAAGGTATAAATACAAAGTATGTTCACATCATGTCTGTCAGGAGAGATTCCCATTAGGATAAATGTCCCTGCCAAGCAMATTGCAATTGTATATGAGGAATCAGAGCATCCACTTTTCAGGAAGCATCACCACACGGGAAGGCTCTGAGGGCTAGTGGTGCTTCTGCTTCTCGTGGTCAAGATTGACGCTGGGGTGAATATATCCATGTCGGATAACTCCCCACTTATTGCCATGATGTGGTATGGCCTTGCCCATGGATTTCCTCTCTTCTGTGATGGTCTGTGATGAACACATTGGGAAAGGGGAGTCACTGCAAACCACTCTGTCCCCTCCTTATGATCATGGGGGAGGCTGTTGCCCTATTTCTTATAAACCTGCAAGGGTAGTAGGAAAGGTGAAAAAGACAGGGGCAAGGATAATGTATTGGCCCACAAAAGTTTGTGCTCCTGATTATTACATAGGCGGGACAAGGTGGGCCTCAGAAACATCATTCACATGACCAGGAGGAGGGGAAACTCTTGCTGTCTTTTGCATCAGCTGGCACAGGGGTCCTGGTTGCATAAATGTAACTCATGCCTCTGTCTGGAAACCAGAAACAACTCTTAGAATAACTGCCAAGGAAACCTCTTGTGAGATAAGCCTGATTTTTTAACTTCTTAAATAAGAGCAAAGGACACAGGCCTGGTCTCTGAGAGATATCCTTGTTCAGCTCTCAACAAGTCAACCCAGAGAAGTGAAGCAATCTGAAAAGGACAGGGAGAAACTCCTTAACATGCTAGAGATTTATACTCTGCCACACACCAACAAGTATGGCAAGCATACACGTACATACAGCTCATCCTGTTGAAAAGCTATATCACACCTTACAAAAACTAAGCAGGACCCCATCTTTGGGGACATTTTTATCAGGTGCCCATTCCTCATTCTACTTCTGGTAATAAACAGATGATGCTTCTTGTTTGTGAAAGCCCAAGTCTACTGGAGACTGGTTTCCCTGGCTTTGTGATAGAGAATATGGTTTCCAGGGGGAAGTTAAGGCACACAGGACCTTGACATATTTTTTAGCTTGTCCCTGAACATRTGTATGAATGGCAAAGACAAAATCGGTCCATCTGATATTAAGGAGGCCTCAACAATCCAAGATCAGTCATATTCTTTTATTCTATTGTTTATGTGGTCAAATTTCTGTTGCTGATTAATATATATATATATATATATAACATAAATTTATTATATTAATTGGTATGAGAGACTTGTCTTCTTTACTCACAGTATGGCAGGACAAGTCAGTAATACACTGTGTGAGTCATCAGTTCCCTCTAAATAGGCCCTCATGGTCTTCACCACAGTCTCAATGTGCTCTGTGAATAGGGACGACTCAAAGTGATGGGGCTACAGTTGCAGCCTTTGTGAAAAGTCAGCTGTCTTCTAGCATGCTGCGTCTTGCAAAGACAGGCTTTATGTGATTAAAACCAGTATTAGAAGAAAAAACACCAAATGTGGCTGGCTCAGAACATTGTGCTAAGAGTCAGGTATGAAAAGCCATCACTGATTTTGCAGATGGAAATGGGTCAGCACCTCTTCACTGACAACCTTCAGAGAGGGCTAATTGCTTGAATGGTTTGGACTCTTCTGTCTTGTTCCCAGATACATAGCATGGAAATTTCTATGCTTACTTTCATCTCAGAGAAGAGATGCTGTGTGTATGCAGACCCAGCATTCTGCAATGTCTTTTTGTCCCCTGTGCAGCCCTGGGAGCATTTCAGCCTGCACAGCTCTGGGGATGAGCAGAARGTGGCTCTTTTTTAGCCATCCATGAGGAAGCATTATCTTTTTTGTCTGGGTTTCTCACTGAGACTCATCCCATGTCCTGAAGGGCAGAGCTCCTTTAATCGTGTTTGATCAGCTTTCTTTACTGAGCAGATTTCAGTCAACTTTTGATCTGTGGCTGGTATTGCAGCCCTAATTAGCTGGCAGCCAATTCTTCAACCAGATGTTAGCCTCTGGCTTTGGGCAAGGGGCTTCTTGAGAAATCACCTGCTGTGGCAAGAATTTTACCCTGGGCCTCAAGTGACAAAAGTTACTCCCTCATCACACACATCTTGATTCTCTGCAGTCCCAATGAGAGCAAGCTGGGACACCCTGACAAGAAGAACTGTTTGTGGTCAGGTTTTGAGATCTTCAGAGAACTCTGTGGTGAAATCTCAAAAGCATTTAAACACCCAGGCAAGCACCAGAATGGTTTTTCTGATCTGTGAATGCATTTTTCTCTCCAAGGGGTAACACCCTTGGTGGATGTGCTGTGAGTCTAGTCTCACAAGTCCTCCTGCCTCAGCAGAACAGCTGCTCTCCCACACAATGATGCCTCAGTCASGACAGACACACTTGCGCCTGCAGAAGATGGGCAAAATAGTAGCAATACTGGAAGTAGTAGTAATGATTGTCCTSCAACACGTCTTCTTCTAGGCCTGTCTTCACCTTGATCAGGGCAGAGCAATTCCGGGGTGGCCAGGTGACAGCCGTTTGGGGTGTGCACTTCTCTGGTAGGATGGTGACAGGCAGAGAGCAGCGCAGCCCTGCGATGCTGACAGATCTCCCTGCTCTGCAGATGCCCTCAGTCTGTTCTCACCAGGGCACAGAGAGCAGAAGTAAATGCTTCTCTTGTGCCTTCACATCTGCTCTCATTTAGGTAAGTCCCATGTCTTGAAGCAGTCATGATATTTTGCTCATGCACACTGAGTGCCTCACCAATAACACAACAGACTAGGATGGGGTCAGGACCACCCTTGGTGAGTACCACACTGTCCAACTACTTCCCAAATATCTCAGATGCAAAAGAAATTCCAAAGAATAAACATCTGACTCTCTACCTTTAAATGTGGCAAKGAACATTTAGAGAACAGCTCAAACATGATGCCCACAAAGTTGCCACTGACTTTAGTATCTTTCTGACACTGAGCTGAGCATGCCCAGCTGTTAGCACAGGCYGGAGGACACATCCCACCCTTTAACTGATCTCCATTTGTCTCTTTGTCAGACATCCAGAGCTCTCTGCCACCACACTGAGGGCGCCCACTGGGCAGGAGGCAGGCAACCAATGCCTCATTCCTGTGGGGATGGTGCCACGGACCTGTCTCCTGAGAGACTTGCTCTGGGTGCAATTTGATGGACCACCGTCCGCAGGAAAAATCAAGGACYTTTTCCGAGGTTTCTTGTGCACAGTTCATTCAGAGGAAAAACAGATAGACTATGGTAGTAAATAACCTACAAAGAAGAAGCCAATTTCTCTGTCAGAAAATCTCCTGGGTGGGCAGGGTGTGAGGGAACAGAGAGGAGAGGCTGCCTTCCAGGGATGGTTCTTTGAGGGGATATCTCTCTTTTCAGTCCTATACCAATGAAGCACATCACATTGCAGCTCTGAAAAGCCCTGTGACTTGTTACAGAATCACAGACCAGTTACAGACTGGTTGAGGTTGGAAGGGACCTCTAGAGATCATCCATTACAGCCCCCTGCTCCAGCAGGGACACCCAGAGCACAGGGCACAGGGTGGMAGCCAGGCGGGTTTGGAAGATCTCCAGAGGAGGAGACTCCACAGCCTCCCTGGGCAGCCTGTTCCAGGGCTCGTCAACCTCAAGGAAGGAAGGAAAGAAGTTCCTTCTCACATGGAGATGGAACTTCCTGCGTTGCAGCTTGCACCCATTGCCCCTTGTCCTGTCACTGGCCACCACTGAGAGGAGTTTGGCCCCTTGCTCCCTACATTCTCCCTTCATATACTTATGTACCTATTAATCAGATCCCCTCTCAGCCTTCTCTTCTCCAAGCTAAACAGGCCCACCTCTCTTAGTCTTWCCTCATGTGAGAGATGCTCCAGTCCCTTAATCATCTTTGTTGCCCTCTGCTGGACCCCCTCTAGAAGCTTCATTTTTAAGGCAGTTTTGCAGCAACTGAAGCTGTGCAGACTCTGCTGACCGACCAGGGCTTGCCTTTATCTTCTCATCTTGAGACGGGATCTCATTAAGCTCCTGTCACAGGCCTAGTTCTTAAACTACAGCTCAGTGGTGGTGTTTAAAATAGATGTCTTCCTGTGTAAACACCATCTCAAACCACACCTGGTCCCTGAACACTGATCCTGGCTGCAGGCATCTTTTCTCTAGAACATACGATCTCCTGCCAGCAAGGCAGGGCTTGGGCTGAGCCAGAGATCTGCACCTCTTCTCAGAAGTATCCACCCCTTTCTTAGTCTTGGAACAGACTGTCCTGTGTCAGATTGAAATCCCTGCATTCCAGTGATTCCCTCCTCTCCAAAGAGGCAAATCCAACAGCCTTTATCATCTGAGCCGTGCCGAGGAAGGCAGTTACCCCTTCCAGCACCAGATGCACACAGAGGTTGCTTGTTTTTACCTTGTAGACAAGTGCAATAACTGCTGTCAGCTTGTTTGGAAAAGCTCCTGCAGATGCAGTTTAAAGCTGATGCTTCTTCAATGGTTGGTGTCAAATGAAAACGTGGTTGATGTTGCCTGGGGGATGAGCTGGATCCTGCGATGCCTGCTGTCTGCAACGTCCTGCAGCTTTTTGGTGCTCTTGGCTTGTCTCTCTGCTGTAATTGCTTTCCCTGGCATCAAATCAGTGTCAAGCTACAGCCTCTCTGACACCCAGTGATCTCTCTGTGCAAAAGAAAAAATTAAATCCTGTAACATTTCATCACAAAACCTGCTGGTGAAATTTCAGCACTATGCTGGGCTGTGCAAGGCTGAGAAGGCTTCTTCAACAGAATCACCTTGGCACYGGGAAAAAAATCTCGTCTTTCAGGAAAGAAGATAAAATACTTATTTAAATTGTCAGCATCAGCATTCTAGGTTTCTGCTGTTTCAAAGTTGTCAGGTTGAAGGAAAACCTATTTTCAGACTTTGGCCCAATGAATGCAGAGCAGAGTTGACCTGAAAGTTGTTTGTCAGCCTCAGCCTTGCCTAAATCACTTGAATCTTATTTTCCASTTGGTCTAATCATCTCCAGCTTGCAGTGAATTGTTCTGGAGCCAGGATCTGGCAGAGGGAGCACCCAGACCTTGCGGGCATTGTTGGAGCTGKGTTCCTGCAGCGGCTTTTCAGAGGACTCTCTCATCCTCTTCCCAAGTTTCCAGTGCTGTTCCCCCACTGTCACCATATTGTGTTTTCTTGCTTAAATAAAAGCTGCCTGTCTTGGCCTGGCCTCTGGAATGTGTTTCTAGTCAACTCTCATCAAACCAGTCTGGGAGACTGTGGTGCTTCCTGGGAAAAATCCCAGCAAAATCCCCTCTGCACCATCCAATAAATCAGCTGCTCACACACCGGCACCCTCTGGCAGGGCGGTGCATAAATGGCATTGCTGCAGTGCCGAGGGGGAAGGAATCGCAGAAACACAGAGAATAATCATGAGAAGACTCACGATTAGACATTCCCCGGCAGAAACTGCTTTAGAGGCCCTTGTCAGAGCCACTTAGGGCCTGCTGCTGTGCTGAGCAAAGGCTCCTCTTACGCAGAGCTGAGAGGCTGATGATGAAGGGAGCAGACACCGTAGGTCTGTGCAGCTGCTGAACAGCATGTGGTGCCGTGTGTGAAATAAAATGGAAAACAGCTCCTGGGAAAGAGGAAAAGCATTCAAGGAAAAGGCATCGCAGGAGGAGTTGCAGTTCTGTGGCAACCACCACAAACACAGGCAGCACACGCCGTGTGGAAGGAGACGCAACATCTGCAGCGGCTTCACCACAACAGGGCTGTCAACAGCACACGTGGGTTGTCAGTCAAAGAAAACACCAAACCAAAGCAAATAATAATAATAAAAACCAGGATCTCTCTTTCTTTTAAATTGCACAGATACCCAAACCAGGATGGTGGTGGAGCCAGTTTTATTAACACTGGAGCCATAGAAAATAAAAGCTAAGCAGGTAACCCCCAAAGTCTGCATCAACTAATCTTTACCATGAAGGGGGGTAAAATGCAACCTCGGGTAAGTATGAAATTGGATATAACTTTATAAGTGTGTATGTGCAGGAAAAAGAAGCTCGTATCATTTGGGAAATGTTACACCTTGGCTTTCAGTAGAATTTCAGTAGAAAATATCTTTCTCATTGCAGAGAGAGATGCTGCTCTACACTCGATGCTTCAGTGGCCTCCAGCAAGGGCTGTAAGAAAAGAGCACATTTTCACAGCGAGCACTCTCTTTGGGAAACATTATTCTCTCCATCACTGCTGAACATGCACTCAGCCTTCAGCAGTGCAGATGTTTTCTCAGGCCAACCATCTTTCGTTTCACCTCCTGTGGGGAAGGATGGTCTCTGAAAGAGCAGACCAAGCAAACAATGATCAGAAGGGATGTGGGGAAAGCTGGTATTACCTGTGGGCTAAAAACTAAATACAGACCTTTTTTTTTTTATTATTTTTTTCCTCAAATCTGAGGAAAAATAGCAGGAGAGAACATGCCAACACACCAAGCTGCTTTGGCCTGAACTGGACTGCTTAGGGTAATAGAAGACAGCCGCAATGTGCCTGCCCTTCCAGAGAGGAAGATTTATTGGAATATTTGTGCCCTGTCTTCCTCAAGCATCACCTGAGAGCTGCACATTGCAGAGACGTCTGAAGGAACAGGATGCAGATCTTAGTGAGGTGGAGAACCTGAAGGAACCACCTGAAGCCCTGCATGATGCAGCAGTACGAACAAAGCCCAGCTGGCGAGGCAGCGATGGGCAGAACCCAAGGATGGATTTACTGCCTTTTGACAGCAGTGGAGCTTAGGGGAATATTTCAGCACAAGTAAAGCACAGCTCAGAAATTAAGGGGGCAGTTTTAATCCATTTATTTATGCTGGAAGCTATRCATTATGATGATCCTGGTAGTTGCTTGTGATTACATTTGGCTTGGGGAAAAATATTGTGGGAGGGTATCCGTTTAAGGGAGGCTGGCAAGAGCCGGGCGAATGGAGCTRTGCACAGATCTGTGTCACAGCCCTGAGCAGCTGGAAACGGGCTGGAAAGGAGCGTGTCCCTGCCAGGGTCCTTTGCTAGGAGTAATCGCAGAACATATTTAGCTTTCCACTATTTAAATGTGCAAGCAACTGCCCTGTGAGTCAATTAATAGCTCCAGCGCTCCTGGCCAGCCTCTCTCCCTTGAAGGGCAAGAGTCAGCTCGCTGTGGCTATTATTAATCCTCCTCTAATGCTGCAGACACGTTCTGCCTCTTGCTAGGGTGCCCTGCAGACCCACGGCTGCAGAGGCAGTGCTGGGCTCCCAGCTGAGTCTCCTGGCTCTGTTTAACCACGGYGCTCCCTCTGCCAGGGAGGGTTCCACATCCCTCCTCCCCGGGACAGGTGAACAACCTGCCTCTGCTCTTTACTTTGAAGGAATATTGCTACCACGTCTGACACGACTGAAGTCAACAGGAATCTAACTATTATCACTGAGAAAAGAGCCTTGCTGCCAGGGGAAATCTCTCCACATAGTGAGATCCGCTTTTAACTTTTGCAGCAATTCTCCGCCACTTCAGAGCGCCACTGGARTGTTGGAGCCTGATGCTCCTCATGTCCTTGCAGTGAATGGTCATCGAGGCAGCTCTTGGAATGGTGTCACGAGCCCCCGCAGTGCCAGGACACCCGCAATCCGTGTGTCACTGCGGGGGAAGGCTGCGGGTCCACGGGGAGCTCCGCAGCTCCAGCACTTGCTGGGGGCAGTGGTGTTCTGCCATGTGGAAGCCAAGTCCGGGGGATTTCTAGAGGACAACACAGCTGAGGTGGAACATGGTGACTCTGCTGGGAGAAAACGTAAACAGCCAAACACCAGGACATTTCAGAGGGCTGGATGCGAGACGTGTATTAAAATAAGGACATACTGTAAATGCTGAAGTAGGAGGCAAATGGCTAAGAATAGTCAGAATCTCTCACGGTACAGAGGGAAGATTTGGAATGTAAAAATACTCGGTCAGATTAGAAAAGTGTAAAGAAAAACAAGGAAATGTGCCAAATTCCACACCTCTTTTCACTGCCATTCTCAGATTTCCAGCAAGAGTATTACTTTCCACCTGAAGACTATATCAAATGAAGAGCAACCTTGATTTCCAGCAGAGTRTAAATCTTCTCCAAGTAGTAGGTGGAGATGGAGTGGGGAAGGTTGGGGGGAAAAACAGGAGCACAAGCTTCACAGGAAGAGCGATTATCAAAGACACTGGAAAGATGTTTGTGCCTGGGAAATATCCTTTTCTGTTTCTCTTTGTTCCTACCAAGGAAGTCATTGATTTGGTACAGCACAGCCTTGGGGAAGGAAGGAATGGAAAGAAGCAAACCATAAGGATACTAGCTTGGGAAAGACCTTGGTTTAAGGCCACAGCTGGTCTAGGCCAGTTCGCCCCTCACAAATAGGGCTGTGCCGAAACAGTGAAGGAGACACAGCCCTGGGCAGTTTCATCACGGCAGGATTACTGAACAGAGAAGCAGAAAGGTAGAGTGTGAAGTGCTCAAAAGGTCCAAGCAACAGCTTCAAGGGGAAGAACAGATTTGAAGCTTCTGATTTTTGCTGTAAAGATTCAAGRTGGATCAGGAGAGGCTTCCCTGCAAGGTCACCGCGGGCAATGTGGAGGTGCCCATACTCACCATGGGTGGCAGATGGGGCACTCTGTGCAATGACTAGTAGCAAAGATCCCCTTCGTGACCATTGGAAGTGGTGTGGAAAAACTGGAAAAGGCTATTTCCAAACAGTGTATACTTTTGTAAGGGAGAGTTCTGACAGCTGTCAGTACCAAGATGCCAGGAACAGCAAATTCTACTACAAGTTGTAGTAATGATTGACTCTGTAGGAATCTGCAATATCTGGGAATCTTTGAATAAGGAGGGGATGCTCCTCAGGCAGGGGTGTTCTTCAAGGCCACATCCAGCTCTCAAGACTGTCAAGAAAGTTGGATTTCTGCAGGTGCCTCACCGTGTTGCCCATGCTGGACGTGTCAGGAGAACTCAGCATTTTGCCAGCTCAGCATATGACCTTGTGAAGACTAAGGAGACCACAGCCCCACTAGCACTTTCAATCTGTTTKCATCTTGCTTAAATTAACCCTGTGCCTCCTCAGAGTACTGTCTTTGGGTAGTGCTTTTCCCCTTACTGCATTGCCTCATGGATAAGACATACTTTGTGGCTGAGAAAAACAACCACCTCTAAAGAATTCAAGTTCTCAACAGTTCCAGGGTTTGGAATTTTCTTTTTGCTTTATTTTAATGTCAAGAGGACATTTTGTAGGGGTTTTGTTAGAGTTTTGTTAGATTTCCCCAACAGCCCAAACAGAAACTCCACTTTGGCTAGAAAATTAAGGGAATGAAGACTCAGATCTACAGAGGTATTTAGGTACTTACATCCTGCTGCAATCATGGGATTTAGATCTTGAGATACTTCCATGGGTCAGCTCTCCTTTAACCACAATGCCTTTGGGRAGAGGAGGTTTTGGGGATGAAAAGCTGGGGAACAAACTACTCACAAAATAACAAAACAGTTGAGGTTAGAAGGGGCCCCTGGAGATTATCTAGTCTAAGCCATGGCTCACACAGGGTCCCTAAAACATGTCGCCAAGGACCCTATCCAAATGGCTTTTGAACATCTAGATTCTGAGCATCTCTCTGGGCAACTTGTTCCAGTGCCTGGTCACTCTCACAATAAACAATGTTTTCCTTATGTTCAACTGGAGCTTTCCGTGTTTTGGTTTGTTCCTCTTGTCTTTATCACTGGGCTTCCCTGAATAGAGTTTAATCCCATCCCCTTTACATTCTCCCTTCAGATATTTAAATATACCAGCAAGATCCYCCTGAGCCTTCTCTTCCTTGGGCTGAAAATCCCCAGCTCTTTCAGCCTTCTCCCAGACGAGTGACGCTCCAGCCCCTTCCCCATCTCACCAGCCCTTCGCTGGACATCCTCCAGTATCTCCATGTCTTTGCCCAAGTGACCCAGCACTGGGTCCAGCTGTGACCTCCCCAGCGGTGCCACATGGGGGAGCCCAAGGACGGCGCTGCATCCCTTGTCCTGGAAACCTCCAGGATCCACAGCCTGGTCCCTAGTCCGGCTGCTCCGGTGCTGAGCGGTGTTGCCACCCCATACCACTCTGGAACCTCTCCCGTCCTCATTCATGACCAGGAAGGGTCTCTAGTCTGCCCCTCTTCCCAGTGTCTGCCATGCCGCCTTATTCACGCTCTGTAATAATCTGTGTGGTAATTAACACAGYGGTTGTGCTTTACACAATGTTTGCCACGGGCCCCTAATCCGTGCTGTGCGTCTGGCTTTCTCCAGAGACCTCGGCGGCTTTTACCCAGAAACTAGAACCTGTTTTTATCTTCTGTCACATGAAGCAGCCACAGAAGGCAAGAAGACTTTCGCTCATCATGAGCTACCTGGGCTGCCTGATGTGGAAATCAGGCAAGGCCAAGAGTCCCTTCCTTCCCGCAGATGTATGTGGACCCTCTACCAAAGTCAGCTATATGATACCATGGGAAGACTGCACCTATTTCAGATGGAAGAGCAGAAATAACCAAATCTGTGCCAAAATGCAAGATCAAACTAGAAAAATGGGAAACAGCAGAGCTAGGTGCAGGACGCCATTCCTCAAATGGAAACCATGAGGTATCTGTGATCTTCCCCTTGCCTTTCTCTGAACTTTCTCAGACACCAGCATCTTCTTTCTGAAATGGGGGTGCAGTTCTCAAGATGTTCTCAGATCTCAAAGAGCCACAACCATCACAATGCTTTTCATATAGTTCTTTGTTCTCCTAATGATCCCTTAAAATTATGTATTTTCTTCAGCATTTGCTGAACGATGACAGTGAGAGCTGCTAAAGAAAACTGAGACAAAGCAGGAAGAAAATATGATTAGTTGAATCAAAATCACCTATAAAAGAATGGTAATGTAGGAAACTAGGATGGTGATAGAGATGTCTTTCATAAAACCCTAAACCATTAGTGTCTCTGTAATATGAGCAGGAATAAATATTACTAGAAGTGGTCACTATGGAAGAAGTTAATAGTGAAGCTACAGACTGTGATAAAAAGCGATGTGATAGAACACTTGTTGATCAGTCATAGGCAAAAGGGGATGAATTTCAGATTCAGCCTTGGATCTGGCTCGAGTAAGTAACTTTGGATCAGAGTACTGATAGTATTCAAGTGGGATGGGAAGAGGGATAAAATTAATCTTTCTCATTTGTTTTATTTCACAAGGATAATTTCAATGAATATAAGAAAAGTGGTGAGCAATTTAAACAGCTCATTTAGCTCAGACTAACTCAGAGCTCACATATACAGAAGGCTGAGAATTAGCATAAGAGGTGAAAAAAATCTTCCTGGAGTTTGGAGACTGAACATGGGAAAAGTTAAAGGGAAATTCTCCAGAGTTACCTGGATGAATGACTACCTAAGGAAGGATGCTAGTGTGTAAACAGTTTATGGGGACAGATAACGAGGTCAGTCATCCAAGGARGCTATGTCTTTAAGGTCAGAAAATGTAGGAATTGAGCAGCAAGTGCCAAGAKTCAAGCTGAGTTAGAACTTGCAAAGATCTGTGAAGATAAATGCTGAAAGTTTTGGTAACTATACAAATAGAAACAGAATCAAAAAGGAGGAAGTAGGGCTGCTGTGTACAGAGTAGGCGGCTGAGATCAAACATGGCATTTGGATCAAGGACCTTAGATCAAGGGCTGGACCCAAGAGGGTACGCGATGCTGTAATGCCAGGAAGTTAATTTGGCTCTGGGAACAGAATTCACAATACTGAGGAAGATGCCTGAGGTCTTTTGTATATTAAATGTGAGCATTTTTATTCCCAGGAGCAGAATCTACTGTATCCTTTGCAGGGCATGACAAGGATGGGCTGAAGAGACTTGCCTGAAGCGCCGTCTTGCCTGGTGCTGGGTTTGTAACAAGGCTTCAGCCTCTCCAGCTAAATCTGGGTTTGCAAATAAAACATAGTTATGGTCCAGGACAGTGCACTAGCCTGTGACTGCACATTCTTGTTAGTAGTTAGGATGTTCCTTGCTACACACGTGGTTCTTCTTTCGAAATGAGGATGGATGCAAGCTGGACTGGGCAACTTGTTGACAAGACTTGTTTTATTTAGAAATGTAAGTCTAGACTCTGAGACTATGATGCTCTAAATGATTGAGATGCTGCTGATGTGCCTTGAAAGAACTCAGTACTGCTTAAGGGAATTGTTAGCCATTAACAAATCTGTTATCACTGTTTTTATTTGCCCCTGCAAATAYTGATAGGGATCCCCAGCATAGTCCAGCCTAGATAGCTATAGCCCTAAACCCTTCTCAAATTTAGGTGCTCTTATTTGGTTTAGTGGGAGAGTTCTGTAGACAGCAGGATACATGGCAGGATGTGTCCATACATGAGGAGTTAAATGTCCCATTAAGTAGAGCCCTCAAGTTGACAGGAGTGCAAAATTCCTGGGCAGAAAAGGAGAGCAGGTGAGAGGCAACATGAGGCTTGTTCCAAGACAAGTGACAGGTGGGAGGGCAGAGGGATTCTTCAATTCCTACTAAAAAAAATAAAAATAAAAAGTCCTGATAGTACCATGTGAACTCAGTGTTCACATTTTGTGCGAGTTGTTCTCTGACTGTTCCTGCTGGAATGGGGGTCTCTGACACTAAGGGTAGGGGTCATTTCAGCAGATGGCACTTGATCTAATTGGCTTATGTGAATTTGGAAGAGAATTTGGAGCACTGTGCTGAATTTAGAAGCCTTAACTGAACCCAAGTGGCAAGGCAGGTTGCCCAGTGCCTGTTTAGGTTCCAAAACAAAGCCAAGAAGTGAACTAGCAAGTGAGCAGTGTGAATGTTCAGGGACCAGTACCTGAGCTTATTCTCATGTCCCCTATTTTAACAGTTCAGCTGTATCCTAAAATACACAGCTAGCTGGAGATAGATGGGATGGACAAGGAAACAAGCAGACAGTGCTGTTACAGTAGAGGACGGTGATCTCGTTACAATAACAGCCTCCATTCTCACAAGTTATCACAGGATCAGAGAATGGTTGAGGTTGGAAGGGACCTCTAGGGATCATCCAGTCCAACCCTCTGCTCCAGCAGGGACACCCAGAGCACGGGGCACAGGGYGGCAGCCAGGCGGGTTTGGAAGATCTCCAGAGAAGGAGACTCCACAGCCTCCCTGGGCAGCCTGTGCCAGGCTCTGGCACCCTCACTGGAAAGAAGTTTCTCCTCACATGGAGATGGAACTGCCTGGATTTTAATTTGTATCCATTATCTTTAGCTATTGCTGCAAAGGAGACCTAAACTGGAGATAACAAGGTGAATATGGGGATTTCTTTTACGTTTAGGATGGAAACTCAAAAGCACTTGTTTGCACATTGGCCATATTGGTGATGGACATGATAGTTGATTGGAGATGGAAATCAACTCTAAATACCAAAGAGAACATGAGGCTGAAAAGGCTTGTACATGTAGTACAGAGGACCAGATGATACCTGGTACAATACTGCAAAGAAAGGTAGTAAAGGGCTGCGAAGATTATTTCTCAAAAATTATTTCTCAATAATGCAAAGAGAGTATAATGTGGCCAAAGCATAAGGTTAGGAAGAGACGTATTTTTCTAGCATTTTGGTTGTTAATGAGCAGGGAATGCCAGAGTTTCCCAAGGCACAAGAAAAGGGTGGTGCTACAATAATCAAGAAAAGAAACTAAATGTCTAACAAATCCCATAGGTCGCTGTCTGCTGTCCCTTTCAGTCACAAGCAAAAGCTTCCTCAACAACCAGGGTCATTTGATCTAGAAGGGTACAAAGAACTCCCACTCAACACCTTCCCCCTGCAAACAGACACACTGCAAACAGGAAAAGGGGTAATGGGTATAAGCTGAAACCCAGGCAGTTCCATCTCCAGGTGAGGAAGAACTTCTTTCCTGTGAGGGTGMCAGAGCCCTGGAAGAGGCTGCCCAGGGAGGCTGTGGAGTCTCCTCCTCTGGAGATCTTCCAAAGCCGCCTGGCTGCCACCCTGTGCCCCGTGCTCTGGGTGTCCCTGCTGGAGCAGGGGGTTGCACTGGGTGATCTCTAGAGGTCCCTTCCAACCTCACAGAATCTTTAATTCTGTGAAACACCGCTGTGRGCTGCTAGCCAGGAAACACTCTTTCCTCCCCTCCCTTTCCTAGCTGAGAGGTTTAACTTCACCAAAATTTGTGCAAAAAGAGAAAACACAAGACTTGGATGTAAACTGGATGTGTGAGTGGAAAGCAGGGAATTAAAATAGTTCTTCTCCTAAGTCTGTTGAAACTTGCTGCAGCAGCCTTGTGGATAAGAAAGCAGACTGGGATCAGAGGACCTTTTTTTGGTTTAAATGATTAATTCGTCCTAAAATTTTGGCCAAATTAAGTTTTGGCCAGCTTAAAATTGTTCCTATGCATTCTAAGTTATTCTAGGCCGAAACAGATTTGGGGCTTGAGGTATAATGAARTAAATAAAGAGGACTATCTCTTTCATTTGTAGCTCAGTATTTAATGCATTCACTTGAAATAGGGAACATTCACAGAGCTGCATGAAGGCGACTTGAAGCCCTATTTTGAATCCTAGACCTGAACTTTATCAGAGGAGTATTTTATCTCTGAGGCTGAGCTTAAGGATGTCTCTAGCATGGCTCTGCTGTTCTTTCTAAGGGGGAAAAAAAAGGGGGGGAGGGGTTGCTTCCCTGGAATCCTAAATTTAAATAAATGGTAGGAATGATGCTTGTGATAGCTTGCTTAAGTAAGGACACTACAGGCTTTAATCCTTCTCCACTATAGGACGGGAGTTTCCACTATCCAGGAGGAGGCCGCAGGCCCTGCTGAGCAGAATGGACAAGGCTGCAATAATTCACTCAGTGGGTACTTGACACTGAGATCACTGGAGTCAGCGAGTGCCTCTTCAGGCTGTAAAGTAAACGTTTCATCCACTTCCCATAAATCGAGACTCTTATCTTCCCAGGAAACATGTTACACGGACCTTCTCGGATATCTTTGTCTGCAGCTCATAAAAGAGCAGTGTGACAAGGGCGGTGAGGCCAGTCTAGGGACCGAGATGTGGGTCCTTTTGGGGTAGACTCCTTCCCCCCTGGGGTTCGGCTTGGCAGAGACCAACTGTACTTGGTGCAGGAGGTCCCTGGTCCTGCCCTGCAAAGGGGTGAGACACTCCTGGGCTCTGCTGTAGAGGAACTGCAGCCATCAGCAGTTAGCGAGAGTGTCTTGCTGTGTGGTTGAGATTTGATTTATCTGTTAAAAGCAACATGATTTAGAGGACGTTCATAGTAAGACCAGTGACTGCGGTACGACTATAGAGCCAATATACAGTAATGTGTATACTCTTGAATAGTTATTTCTGATGATTCAGAATGTATTGTTTCTAAATATGCAATGTATATTTGACTAAAAATCTACCAGAATTCCCTGAAAATGGAAAATTAACTACCTCTGAGGTGACATACCAAGAAGGAGATAAACTCATTCAAAAACAAAAACTCTGAATCCAGCCCATTTCTCAATTTTTTTTTTTAATAAATATACCAAATCAAAACGGCAAACTACATGTCATAGATATTGTAGTTTTCTCCAGAAATTTGCCTGGGGAATTAGCATTTCTTGGTATGTCTCAGCATGCCTGGACGTTGAGTTYGCAATGCTTTGCATGTGAGGCATCTCACAGCTTTGAATATGCTTGGTGGCTCTGCCAGAAACAACGATCTTTAAAGAGCAGAAAATACAAAGTCTTTTTCATCCCCAGGATTTTCAGAGAGCACAAAACACGTGAATTGTAATAATAATAATTTCCAATAAAATCATGGCCCACTTCCCCCCAAATAAACACAGAATTCGGAAGGAAGTTTGCTACACCCATTAAATTCTTATGGGCAAATAAAAAGAAGATGAATGAGAAAACTAGTCCAAGCACATTAGCAGGTGAAAGAACTTTGTTAAGAATGGGACTAACCCAAAGCAGTTACAGGATGTTAGCTCTGGTTATTTTAAGAAAAGATTACAGAGAAAAGGGTGGGATTAAGGGTGGTGGTTTCAGATAAAAACCGTCTGTAGATGAATACAAAAATACATTACAATGCCACCTCCCATGGCTTTGGCTGGGCACATTCCAAGGAAGTCCCTTAGGCTTGAAATAAAACTATGAAAATGCATAAGGCACACTTCTCCTGTCATTTTGCTGCCATGAATTTGGGGTTACCCGCTTCTCAGCAGTGATATTTCTCTGTTTTCAGCATTGCAGGAATACAGTCTGGTCTAGAAGCCTTTAAAAATCCACTGACTGATTCAGAGGTGACCTCTTAGACCAGCTTCTGTTGCATCAGCTTCATTTAATGCTTTTCCTCTGATTTCTGGGTCCCTGAACTTTTGCTGAATCCATCAGTGCTCAAGCAAATAAAAAAAAAAAGATATGGAATAAACAAGAGAGGGTAAAACATGAGAACATCACTCTTGCCAAAGCWGGAAAGAAGATCCTCCCACTGAAATGGAAATACCTATTTGCAATTATCCATCAATATAATTACTTGTCAGAGGTTGCTATTKTACGGCTTGCTAAACTGGAAAGGAATAAAATAAAAACACCTTGTAACCACAAAGAAAGAAAGAGGTGGGCAAGGGACAGATAAATAAAACACAAGGGCTCATTTGATTTATTGCTTACAAGGACTCAGGTCCGTGACCCAGCCCTCAGATGGAAGAGCATGAATGAACCCAAGTTATACACAACCCACATACTAAAGGTGATGCTCATGTCACATCTCAATTAATAGCAGATATTAGGAGGGGAACAATTAGTACTTTTATTTATCTAGCTTGTTATACTTCAGGCTGACTCTTCTGTTAGAAATCTCAGCCCTACTGCTAATGCCTGMGCGTCAGGAACAGACTCTAGATAAAGTTCTGGAAAGGAAATAATTTAAATTAATTGTGGATGTCTKTAATACACATATCAACATCCAAACTCATGGCTGCAGGTTCAGAATGCATAATTTCTTAATGATAGCTGGAAGCAGAGAAATTGCAGCCCAATTTTGGGATTGTTTTTTGTATCAGGAGCTCTTGCACCTGAGTTTGCTACAAAAGAGGTGATCTTTTTTTTTTTCCTGAACACATGAATTTTAGGATTTATAATCTCAGATCAGTGTTCCCCTTATTTGCATGCAGGAAATGAGCCAGAGCTTTCTCATAGCAGCTGACAGAAGGGGACTGCAACGTGACAGATGTTGCCGTTCGGCTCACGTAGAGCAGCTGCAGAAGCAGCACTGCATGGTGAGACATCACTCCACCTGCATGGTGAAACATCACGCTCAGGTGTCTCTTTTCCCTTTCTTTTTCTTTTTCTTTTTCTTTTTCTTTTTTTTCCTTTTTTTTTTTCCTCTTTTCTTTTCTTTTCTTTTCTTTTCTTTTCTTTTCTTTTCTTTTCTTTTCTTTTCTTTTCTTTTCTTTTCTTTTCTTTTCTTTTCTTTTCTTTTCTTTTCTTTTCTTTTCTTCTTTCTTTATAGCTTACCCCCAAATAGCTCAAGCCAGCCACTACCCAGACTCTTAATGAATGTGGATCTGTCACAGCTAGCATTAAGCAATTTCTTTATGCCTTTGCCTGCTTATTCACTGAAGGACTGTTTTCCTCTTCATTTCTGGGAAGAGGGAAAAAAAACAGCAATTCCTTCAGCTTTGCATTGCTGACTGTKTGTCAAACTTTTATTTTGGGATTCCCCCAAACAGAGGTATTTCTTTCAAAACAAACACAGTACTGCAGYTGAGGTTTCAGCACTATTGACTAAGACACAATTACTTTCTACATTCTGCGTGCAATATTCTCATTAAGACGAACTTGAAGAGATTTTTTTTTTTTTTTAATTTTAAAGTATTACACACTGGTCTCACAACAGTTTTGAGACCCACTGTAATCTCCAGAGTTTTTCCTAACCTGCTGCTCAGCCAGCTCTTCCCCACTGTTCGTTTTCCCTAATACTCAATATTCCTAAACTCAATACTCCCCTTCTTCTTAAATTCCACATTATTTTGGACAGTTTCTTCAAGATCCATGTTCATTCCCCATCCCATCCTGCAATGTACTGGAAGCTTCCTTCACAGCAGCCTGCAGTCAGGGATCTCACCACRTATTTTACTGACAGTAGAGGACATTTACCCAATTTACCCACAGGTCTTTATTTAACTTTATCCCCCATGAACTAACGACACGGGGGTTGCCTCAGGCCTGGCATGTGGGGAAAAGCCTCTTGTCGGGATGTGGGGACAAACCCTCTGTCCTGGCCTTGCGACGTGTTCCTGGATTTGCTTCTCCTTAGGGATTTCCCAGTAAAGAGGCCTTTATTACCCTTTATTACCCTTTATTTCCTTCTTTAACAGTATTGCCTTCTGTAACATCGCATGTGTACACAAATACATATTTGTATGCATAAATGTGCGTATTTGTTCATCGAAGGAAACCACTTCTCCGTCTTTTCGGTACACCTAAGAGCGCTCTGCTTACATATATGTGTGTGTATATACGTATAGGTGTTAGTTGCTCTGGTAAGTGGTGCCTGAGGTACCGCGGGCCCCGCTCTCTCCGCGCGGGCAGCTCGGGCTCCCGCCCCGGGGAGGCGGCCGCCATGTCGGCGGGCCGGGCCCCGCTCCCGCCCCGGGGAGGCGGCCGCCATGTCGGCGGACCCGGCCCCGCTCCCGCCCCGGGGAGGTGGCCGCCCGGAGGGCGGGTCATGGCGGCCCCCGCGCGCCCTTTCCCGCCCGCCTCCCATTCATTGCGGTGGAGCGGCGCGGGAGCCGCTGCTGCTGCCATGGCCGCGCGAGCCGCGGCTGCTGCTGCCGGCGCCGCCTCGCCTCCCGCCTGAGCCCGCCGCCCTCGGCGGGGCCGCCCTCGGCGCGGCCGCGGGTGGGTGAGTGACTGCGGGCGGCGGCCGCGTGCGGGGCGTCCATTTTGCATGATGCAATGGCTGGGCGGCCGCGGAGGCAGGAGGAGAGGGAGGAAGGGAAGGGGGTCCCCGCTGGCCCAAGGGAGCCGCCACCCTCCACGTTCCCSCCCGCGGCCGCGCTCCGTGTCCGCCGCATCCCCGCGCGGCTCCGCGGCCCGCGCGGGGCCCGGGGATGCTGCGGGGCCGGGCYGCGGCCTGGGCGCCTGGCACAGCCGCGCTCCCTTTCGGGTCCTGCCATCTCATTTCATCTCATCTCGTTTGGTTTCGTTTCTTTTTTCTTGCTTGGCCGCGTGAGCACATGGTGCTGGGAGGTGAAGGCCTGGGTTTCAGGAGGAGGAAAGTCCGGAACTGGCTTCCAGGTGCTCTTTCCTTGTCCCAGGTTCCCAGGTCATTCCTCACCAAGGGCTTTCTTTTTTTTTTTTTTTTTTAAACCATGGAAGAGGCTGGGAATTTGCGGACAATCCAGGTGGTGCTCGGCACCCAACGAGCTGCTGCCTGAAGCCCGTTAATCTCTTCTTCCCCCGTTTCAAACCTCCGATTAGGAAAGATTTGTCAGTGTTTCGCTTTGTGTTTGACTCACGAGCCAATTTCTGCTCTTTGGCACATGCACGTGTGAATGTTTGTTGGAGAGGGGCTGGAAGGGCTAAAAATGACCGCAAAGAAACCTTATGTAGGTTAACATGCAGAGAAGCATTGGAACTGTGTCTGGAAATCCACCTGTATTAGTTGTCACAGCTTCTAGAAACCTTAATTTGGGAGCAAAATATTGTTGTTACACTGGGATAAAAAGTTTCAGGTCCAAGGAGTCCATGGGCTGCATATAGGGGCATCAGAGCCAAGGCTGTGAATTTGCTGTCCCTTAGCCAGGTAGTTTTAGCAGGTAGTTTTATAATGACATCTAACATCACTCCAGTGTCCCAGGGGGAATCGGCCTCCTCTGCTGCAGCTTTGCAGGCTCCTCTGAGCTGGGGGGCGATGGGGAAGATGTGTTGAAAAGCCCAGGAGCTATGGGGGAAACCTCTGCAGGGACTGATTCCTGCAGTAGCTCCGTGCTGCTCCAGTGCATGGGCAACGTGCTGAGCTCCTGTAGGGGCAAAGGGGACAAATCCTGCTCCGAAAGCAGCGTGTCCGAGCCGTGTGACAGGAGTAGGTTTTGTTTTAGCTTCCAGTTCTTTCGCATTTTGCAGTGTGGGGGCTGGCACGCGGGTAGTCACACACACACACACAGGGCTTCCCAGCTGGGTTAGTGCTTTTCTTGGTGGTTGCCCTGTGCTTGTGGAGAATAGGCAGAAACTTGTCTTTCTGGTCATACTCTGTGGACTTGCAATTGCTTTCAGCACTACATGTCCTCTAAACAGGTCTTCTATATAATAAAAAGAGGAGGAACGTTTTTGTTTAATTGTGTAGCTGCAGATGCTGACACTGACAGAAAGAACAAATGCTTTGCTTGCCACAGTCTTGAAAGTTTTTTAACTTRAGCATTTTGATGCTGAGCATGGAGTGTTTTGAAGGGGAAGCCTTTGATTATGTTCCACCATTTGTGAGCTTTAGACAGGCAAATTAGCCTTGAAACAAAACTGTTTCCCAAATGGGGAATATGGAATGTCCAGTCTCTGACTCAAGCTATTGAACTGGAGTGAGTAAAGTTTTACTCCAGAAAATCCATAGATTTTCTGTAGTCCTCAACAAAGAGAGAAGACATATTCAAAAAGCACTCATTGTTTTGGGTGGACTGTAACAGAAAACAAGGACAGAAATGTTTCTAATTCAAAAAATGGGTCAAAATGTGTCATTCTGCATGTGCTACAYGCTCTTGAGTCCCCATGTCGGAAAGAAAAGAGTTGAATTTGCTGGACAGCAGGAATGTTGCTTGGACAAAAGAGAGGACCCATGTACAACTGTCTAATCTATAGGTTATCAGAGACAGACCGTGAGCTGTATGTTTGCTGAAAACCCTCTCTTTCTCTCTTTCCTCTTTCTTTCTGTGCCAGATTACTGGCAGATTTCAGGTGGGCTTCATCCCAGTATGGTGCTGAGCCTAAACTCTGTCTCTGCTTTAGATAAGTGACATGTGACAGAGGGTTGATAAGAACCAGCCTTTCAGGTGCAGCACCCATTTCTTAGCCTCAACTAGAGGAGAAGATAGGAAGGAAATATATTTTGGTTCGGATGAAGGAAGGTAGGGATCTTATTTCGATTACTACATCTACTATCTTATGTTCACCCTTTATATGTCAACTCCCTCAACTTTGACCCATGAGGAAAGGTTAATGAGACTTGAGTAGCCCTTCAGAAATGCCGTTTCCATTTTTTTCCCCAACTTTCAGAGAGTAGAATACAGTTTAGTACCTTTAATTCTAGTCTCTTGGCCCATATGTACTCAAGCACATGCAGCCTGGAGCAGGAGGAAGAGTTGGTGCTTTTCCTTGGATGCAGATGTGYCCTGGAGAACAGCTTGAGCTTGAGGAGTTTTACTGGCCGAGCCACAGTGCTGCCATGGGGCAGACCTGGAGGTAGCAGAGCTGCTGATGTGTCATGAAGGGTGATCTAAGAAGTCATCCTGACTTGCACTGAGAATGTGCAAGAGCTGCTTGGCTCTGCATTGAGCAGCAGAGCTGGGACGCTGGGCCATATGGAGAACTAAGAAGATCATATTTGGTTAGGAAGACGCAGTTGGTTTAGGACAACTCAAATCAATACCAATCCAGAGACAGTAATCCAGGATGGACCTTCTCCGTGTGTGTCAATCTGTTTGGCCCTATCGCTGTTTTTTTCCTCCCCTGGTATAGCCTCATCCCTTGCTATTCTGGTCTGGAACCATGTAGATCTGCCAGGTGCCCTCGAAGCAGCATTCATCTGGCTGGATCTAGGCATTTGTGCAGCCATCCTGGGCTCCTTCATGGCCACTCGGAGGAGCAAAGTTGTCACTCCTGGGGAGTGATTCATTCCCACGCATGGTAGAACACACATGGTAACCTGAAAGGTTCTTTCCATTGATTGTGAAAGGAACCATGTGGGGTTAGCACAGATATAAACATCTACACTGTAGATGTCCGAATGTTTTTATCTCAATGAATTTGTGAGATTCTCAAATTCCTCAATGACTTTGGGAAGAGAGGTGGATGCGTTTTTTGGAAGACCTGCAATTAAATACTACTCATATTTATTGGTCAGGCTTTTTTTTTCTTTTATTTAGAGTCTATTCACTAGTCATCCACTTCTGGTAGTTTGTTAGAAGCCACTCTAAAAATTTGAAGAAACTTGAGCGCAGACTTTTATTCAGCTAGGGCTTGTCCCTAGCTTGGTATTGATTTATGCAAATGCTTAAAACCCTTGTTTTAAAGGCTCATTTATTTAACTCCTTGAACAGTTCAGTCAAATGGAAAGTTCTCAAAATAAATAGCATGGTGTGCACTGACCCAGATTATTCCTGGCTGCGTGGGAGCTGCACTGCCTCATTTTTCCAGGCTTTTTAGGTGAGAAGAGCCGGGTTGACTCTTCAGAAATGTCATTTCTGGCTGCAGTGGCACCTGCAGAGATATTTCCTGTTGCTGGCATCCYAAAGGCAGCTGTCGCTCCTGTTTCCTGGCTGATGTGCTAGTGTGAGCTCTTCTTTAATTTGTTTCGGCTCGAATGAGGGAGGGTGGCGTAAGCTGCTTCGGTGGTTGGTCTTTGCTTTAATTAGCAGTTAGATTTGCTGTTTCTTTGCAGTGACTTCTACTAACCAAAGTAAAGAGCAARTTTTTCTGAAGATTAATCACTTCAACTTAATGTGGGCCTGTGGCCTGTAGTTTACTGCCATTTGCTGTTATACTAAAAGAGGAAACRTGCAAAAACACCTTCTATGCCTCAGGTTTATTGAGATCTGAGCTTCGGAGCACTTGGATCCAGTGGATCCACTTCCCTGTGCTGCTTTTGCAGTGGGATGATGCCTTGACCATGGACTGATGGATTTCAGAGGGACAACAAGAGCCACTGCAGAAGTCACTAACCAAAACCAGCTCTCTAGAATAACGCAGGAATAAAAAGTACCAGCTGTGAAGTAGTGATAAAATCAACAGTACTGCTAGTACAAACCAGTAGCAATGCTAGTAGTAATTTAATTTGGGAACAYCAGTGTGGGAGGTGAATTAGGATGTATATTTGGCAGGAATAAACTTACCATGCAAGAAATTAGTATAAATGAACTGTTTTGTTAAACTGAACAAAAGCTGGTCTTCTTCAAGTGAAAAATTCCTAAAATAAACTCRTTGCAGAATCTGGGTTGATGAGCTTGTGGAACTGGGTCATTTAATTGAAGAGATTCTTTTTTAGTAAAGTGGTCTGAGCTGGCAAAGGAAAAAATATGATGTATCTTTAGAAGATACTGCAGAGGGGATTAGTTGGCCCTGGTAAGCAGAACATGATCTTTTACCTTTAGATTGGATCTGACTTGTCCACCACTGCTTTAACAACTCACTGAATAAACACATGTGAAATGTGGAAGAAATGATCAAAGCAGATGTGTAAAGTCTGACTTATGTTTTTTTTTCCTGAGCTCAGCTGATACAGGTTTGACGTGCAGAGATATCTTAGGTATCAGCCCCTCGTGGCCTCAGCAGGGCTCAGGCTCTGCAGGCTGCTGGGACAGAGGGAGGAAGGGAATAAAATGTCCTGGCACCGCGAGCGAGGAGAAGGGGCAGCTCCCAGAGCTCGGCAGCAGGATGGGGTGGACGTGTCTCCTATTGGAGGGGAACGCAGCGGCTGCTGGAGCTCTTCTTGGGACCTAGAAAACAAGGATTTCTATGGGACCTCTCTCTGATGCCCCACTGGAGCAGTGGGACTGGGAATTTGGCCTCTGGCGTATTTTCAAATCAGAAAGGCTACCAGCCCAAGGGATAGAGTGAAAAGCATAGTACTTAGCAGCTCGGAGAGAGCAGAAACACTATTTTTTTTTTTTTTTTAATGCTTTTCTCTGAAGGAATTGGGTCAGTGCTTCTGGAGCCCTCAAATCCAAAGCTTTTCCCTGAGAGCTTTCCTATTTTTGAGGATTGTAATTGCTATGGGGAGCTGTTGTTTTCAAGTGGACTTCTGAGTGGGAAAAGCCCCAAGGAGCTGGTCACGGCCTTTGGCCCGTATTTCTGTGGATAGTTAGTACACGGATGTGGAAGCCCCCTGAGACGCTTGTGCTTTGGAGAGCTGGAGATGCCGACGGTTTCCCGGCTCGAGGAGCTCTCTGCGTTGCTGCTGGAGCCTTCRCAGCTCTCAGGTGCTGCCCATGAGCTCCTGAGCCCCTGCAGCAGCTGTAGGGCAGCTCCGCAGGGTCCTTCCTCACCTCACCCCTCAGAAGGGATAAATTGCTAGCTGGAAATCTCTGCCTTTTCACTGTAGAGGAGGCCTGGATGTAGATACCCTTAGCCTGAGCATCTGCTTTGGAGAGGGATGAAGTCACCTGAGTGGATTCCTGCTCCTTGCATCTGAGGGGCTTAGTTGAGAGGTAGAGACACAAGGGTATCCCCAAGAAAACTTTCAGCAGTGCTGAGGCCACCCTGTCGTGTCTTGGCTGCTCCAGAGAAGCCSTCGCAGATGCTGGAAACCTTTTGAACCTGCTTTTATTTCTCAGAAGGAAAGACCTGGCGCCAGAACAGCGTGGCATCCAGCACCAGCAAAGCACAACGGCACTTTTCGTGCTGCCATTCAGGCTCTTGGGAGAAAATAATCATTATCGCTTGTTTCAAAGTTATTTTTCTTTAAAATAACATTTTGTTGTTGTTGTTCAAAGCCCCAGAGCRGCAGCACTAAGAACATTTGCAGCCCATAGCTTGCTGCCTCCTGAAGGGCCCAGCAGCAGTAGGYGTTACTGCACATCAAAGTTTCTTGGTCTAGATAAGCGACATGCAGGGGTGGTGGAGACGTGTTTTATGGCACTGTAAGCGATAGAGTCTGTTGAAATATGTAACATGACATCTCTCAGGGGCTGACATGTTTAGGCCTCTCTACTTACACCCTCCCRCCCTGTTAATATAATTAAGACTGGCTCTGCCGGTGTTTTGCAGGGGTCTCATGGCTGGGATCAGGACAAATCTCTTTTTTTCTGCATTCCTGACTTGCTGGAGAGCAGTTGGGACTCACTCTGGAGAGCTGGTGGGAGAGGGGGAAGAGGAGGAGGAGGCTGGCAGAGCACAGTGCCTGCCCTGCCTCTTTCCATGTGTCCCGCCTCACCRTTGGGAATGGCACAGGGCTGAGGGAGCACAGAGGTGCCGTGGGCCCTGTGGCACGGGCATGGGCAGGGGGATCTTGGGGTCTGTGGGTGTCAGAGGGCCACAAGTACCGGGGAGCTCAGCTCCAAGCCGCTTTGTTTCGTGTTCGACCCAATCCTGCCTGGCTCTGCCATTCTTCAGTCAGAGATTCGGGAATCTCTTTCCCAAACTCTTCCTGGTCTCCTTGCGCACCCGCTCAGCCTCCATCCATGCGGATTGGAGGGAGGCGGAACTCGTGCTAGACACCGTCCCTCTGTCCGGGCAGCCTTACCTGACTGTGAGCTCCGTCTGCCCTGTGCGCTGGCCGAGGGGACCCTGCAGCTGAGCCTGGTCTCGAGGGGAGCCTGAAGTCTGGAGGCCACCGAGCTACTGATGCGCTTGGGGTCCTCCCTAGTGTTCCCTGCACGAGGGATGAACCGCGCAGGGCCGAGGAGGCTGCTCAGGCCCCTCCGTTCGTACCAGGCCTGGGAGATGCGACCGGCTATTGGGAACGTTGCCTTCACCTCTCTCCTCTCTGTTGAGCGGGGAGCTTGTGGCCAAAACAAAAATGTTTGCCAAAAGCAAACAAACTTCACACCTGCCTTGCCGTGAAATTCAGTTCCACAGCGGCTTTATGCCTCCTTTCTGATAAGGTTTATTTGGACAGACTGCCTCAAAACTAGGCTCGGGTGTTTGTGTGTAAATGCACATGATGACCCCGTAATGGAACCAGGAACAAGTGATGATCCCGTAATGGAGCCAGGCCTCGTCCTGCTGTCGTTGGCACCGCTCTGTAGTTACTTGGGGCTTCAATGCTGCGGGCGCAGCTCTTGGAGACCTTCTGTTGCAAACCCATCAGTGCTTAGCAGATGCCGCGAGCTGTCAGGGTAAAGACTTAGTATTAAGTGCAAATTAAGTGCTTTGGAGACTTTATTTTGTTCCCAGACACACGAGTGGCTCTGCCTTACGTACCTGGGCTGCTATAAGGGCGTATAAGGGCCCAGGGCCCACAGGACCCGGCAGCTTCTGGTCCCGGTACCACGAGGAGCGAGTTGGGCCCTGAGGGCCCTGGGCAGCCGAGTGGGCGCGTTTCCATGGTAACGGCGCCTGAAGGCCCAGGCTGTTCCCGCTGCTGCTGTTCCCGCTCCAGCTATTCCCAATCCCGCTTCCGTGCCGGAGGCCCCCCCCRCCCCGAAGAGGCAGCCACGATGATGCCGCCCCGGCCCTGCATTTATGTGATGGTTTTTATCTCCTCCTTTTCTCTTTGCCAGCCCTGCATTTATGTGACTGTTTTTATCTCCTCCCTTTCTCTTTGGCACGGCCTCCGGCTTTACCCGCTGTGCTCCGTTTCTGTGGGCTGACCTGGCCCTTGCTTTGCGAGGGGACAGTGACAAAACCCGCTGTTGCTCTGGGCACATCCTCATTCCTGGCCACCGAGCTCAGAGCTGCCAGCCCAATTCCCATCCCAGAAAAGCAGTCCCTGGTGAGGCGAGTGTCCTGGGCTCCTGGCGGATCATCCTTATCCATCGGGTGGCCCCAACAGCACTTTCGGGCTTGGTTCCTTGGACTGCAAGGGATCCCGGTCTGTGTGGAGATGTTAGAGGTGGGGGGGAAAACATGGATTTGATCAAGTGGCGGGCCTCAATCTCTGCCTTTAATTGCAAGCAGAGCAGCACTGGTGCGTGTCAGGGCATCGTCTTTCAGGGGAGCTTCATCCTGAACAACTCGCTGCCGGGATTATTGGACTGCGAGGGAGAGCGTGCAGACCGACCCCTGAAAGTGCAGCAGCAGCGTCCGCAGCCTCTCGGCTCTGCCCAGGCCGTCTGAGGTGTGTGCCGTTCGTGTTGGTGCTTGCAGAGGCTCTGTGCGGAGCTTGTAAGGAAGCGTTCCCTCCCCAGCCCTTGGATTATGAATGGAATGCAGGAATACTGGGTCTAAAGGCAAGCGCTTTAGCTCATTTGGCAGCAGGCTTCTTTTTGGCGTGGTGCAAATTGCGTTTGCAGGAATGCTTTAGTTGTGAGTCCAGTTGTAGAAATGGAAGGTTGTAACACGTTTCTGCAGTGCAGCTGATTCACTCAATGAAAAAATAACTTTATTTTACTCAGAAAAAGGTTTTTTCTTTTTCTTATGCCGAGTCACTAGCAAACAACCAAGTAAAGCTGACCTGATAGATCTGACTCAGAGGGGTGTGTGTGTGTGCATTGTAGAAAGCCTTTAAGACTGACCTCCCAATGCCTGCAAAAAATCCTACATTAACAGAAACATCTTCTGATTAATTTATTTAGAGTGCATGACACCCAAGGGATGAAGTAGGCTTTTTGGTAAACTTGGACATTTGCAGACACAAATACCCAGGACGCCCAGATGCAAGGGCAGCAAAAGCTTTCCCAAACGTATGGAGTTGTCTTGGTAGGACACCTGAGGGCACAGGCCAGTTTATTAAGCCTGTCTGTTGAAGAGGACATGTTGAAGAGGACTCAAATGTTTGTGCGGGACAAGGTTCTCACGTTCATGCTCTTTTTCAGGTTCATGCAGGCATGTGATTTCTTTTATGCAGACGCTTGTGCTGCCCATGTTTTCGTTAGCACAAACACCACCACGCCTTCAAAACATGGTTGGAGGACAGTTTTTCTGAGATTTTTTTTTTCCTTTTTTTTTTTTTTCTGCTTTCAGACACCACCATTCCTAGCACAGAGCCCCCTCCCTTGCTTTTCTAGGGCAGGAAAGGGTGGCTGGGCATGTCCCAGGARGAGGCAGGAGCAGGTCAGGGCTGTGGGGTGTAACGGGGAGGGAGCTGCTGCCCTCTGACTCAGAACTACCTGTTGGCCTCCTTCATCCCCTTGCCTGTAAGGGGAGTTTCCCTCTGATTTGCACCTCTCAGGCTACTTTGGATCTGCCCCTTGTCCACACCTGGAAATCCCTACTCATCTGGGCTGTTTGTCCTGAGGAAAAGGGTATTTAAGGAAGTCAGGCTATCTCACCTTGATGCATCCCAAGTTGGTTCAGGTTGATGTTTGCTGTTTCCCATAGACTTTGTGGCTCTTGATGGTTATTTGTTTCCTCCTCCATCACTGTAATAACACATCAAGTAGTGCCTGCCTGCCTTGCTTCCTTATCTCCCTGGTGAAGGTTTCCCACTTTTTCCAAGGACTGTTGCCTAAAGACCATGACTGAAACATGGTGATGACAGGGCCAGACCTTCATCAAAGCAAAGCTTTGTCTCTATTTCATCAGGGTTCAAGAAGACAAGAATGGACTTAATATTATTTTACATAATTTTATTCTGTTCAGTAGCAAGTCTGAGTCCCTGGCAGATCACAGGCAACATGTCATTTAAGGTAGATCCTTGGTAGTCTGACTCAGGCTTTCGTTTGGCGAGTCTCATTAGCAGTGAAGATGCCCTCGGATTTCATGGCAAATGGAGGGAGTTAAATCAAGCAATTTCCTTGCAAAGGGTAATTTGAAACCATGCTGAGGAAGTATTTAAGACCGAGTAGAGCTGGTGGGAGACTTTTCAGGTAAAGGTTTTCTTCATCAGAAAATGATGATTTGTGTGATTAGAGAGGTGYGAGGCCCTTTGTCACCTGGTCAGGATGTCATCTCCTGCACTGTCTGACCCCTGAGGAGCAAGAGGCAGCACATGCAGACCTGCTGAGTGCTCTTGGAGCTGGCTGAAGGATGAGGACGGGCCAGAAGGCCCCTGAGCACTAAGATGTCTCTAACAAGGTGAACGTTTCCAGAGGGAATCCAACCCGGAGAGCTCCTCATCCCTTGTCCGCTGTCCTGGTTGGTGGCACCAGTCGCTACCACCCCMTTAAGTCTGTTCAGCTCTCTGGAGGACTCTGCTGAAATTAAAATCAAATCAATAAATAAATAAAATACAGTAAAAATATCCACTTTTTGTATGGGAATATAGATAGTTGGGTTTGTTTCAGTGTTTCAGCCTGCAACACAGTTCCTCAAGTGCTTATATTGATACAGCTACAGGGGTGTCAATATATATTAAGGGGTACAAGGGGCAGGACTAAGTGAGTGCAAGGTTTAAGCTGGCTTTGCAGCCAAAGCAAACCTATTATCCAGCTGTGCCCAAGCCTTCCCTGTTGTGGAGCAGGATGCTCTGTGTCCACTTTATACCCAGGAGGAATATCTCTAATCTTTTCTTAAAACCCTTGCATATTGGAGGCTCTTGAGTTTCTTGTGTCCYGTCCCAGTTTCATTGTTCCAGCAGTTAGAATCTGATCAAAACGTTGGATCTTTTCCATTGCAATTTAGGCATAATATTTTCTGTATTTCTAYAGTAGACAAGAGGAATAAGTGTTAAACTCTGTCTAGCCTTTCACCTGCCAGCTGCCTCACTGGCTGCCACCTCTGGTATTAGTCACAGCTGGCACTTTGTGCCAACGAATGGACTCCAATGATCCTGTATTTTAGAGATTTAGAAGTTTGGGTTCTGGAAACTTGCAATTTCCTTCTCTTCAGCCGTGCCTGACAGAGGGCTGGTTCCCAAGCAGCTCCTTTCTCATGCCATTAAAGCAGCTGCCTTCAAAGGGGGAAACTAATACGGTCCGATCCCCTTTGCATGGGTCCTSTGTGTTTAAGCAGGTGATTAGGGGTTTATTTTCATGCACAGTGCACGCCCAGCTTGGTGTGTGTGTATATGTGCCATTATCTCTGTTTAGAGTGTAGTTTATATTTAACTGGCAACTCTGTTCTTCGGAGTAGGAAATGCCTTGTTGCCGGTTGATCCTGGTTTTTAATAGAATTGGCAGTGAACGTGACATTTAGCACCTCTTTGTACACATTCCTATAAGCTGCATTTCTGAAATACATATTGATAGGTATGTATACAAAAGCATACATGTAAAAAAATAGCGTTACTTGAATTGGGAAGTGAGCAATTCAGCAGCACTGAAACAAGACTTGCCTTTCAAGCAGGTTACCCTTGTTTTGCCCACAATGAAGCCAATGCGGAGGTTTGCAGCTACTTTCCTGGCTTTTGGCTTAGGCTTTCAGCTAAGCTGGGCTGTCTTCGAGCTTCCCCTAAGGACCATGCATAGTCATGTGGCTGGGAAGCCTTTTCTCTGTGCTCAAACATCTGCAAATTGCTGTGGCCACTGCTTGTGAGCCCCTTTGTGCACTTGTCCCCAGGCCATCCCCTCCGAGCTGCCTCCTCTCCAGTGCCACCAATGAGTGTCACTTGCTGCAGGCTTTGCAGGCAGCTCCAAACGAATTTTTGAATCTGATGAATTTTTGAATCTGATGGGACTCGGCTTGGTGACTTAGTTATCCATMGGAACAACTAGGTCCTAAGTGTCCATAGGGAAAGCCAAGCTTCTGCTATAGCCTCCTTGTCYCCTTGTTGCAGTGATTTAGCAAAAGGCTTGTGGGGTTTTCCACAGCAAGACRTTTTTGGAGGATGCATCTCACACGCTTCCTGCTTCATGTTACAATCCAGGGCAGTGGGTATTTTGGATCACGCTTAACGCTCATGTGTCTCAATGACTGTTGGATTTTGTCCGTGATTCTGAATGAGGTTTTTTTGAGCAGAGTCAATGGTTTGGGCTCTTACAACACGACCTCTTTGCAGCTAGAAGTCTGCAGCTAAATCTGACACCCAACAGATGCCTGTAATGCTAGTGGTAATAGTAAATACTCAGGTTTTTCACTTGCTCACCTGCTGAGTAGAACTTCTTTGTAAATGATACTACCATGAGGATGAAAGTAGCAAATTTGGCCTTTTGGAAAAGATTCCCAAATTGATATTTTTTTTTCTTTACCAATTTATCGATCTAAAATTGGGTGTCATCACTGCCAGCTTGCTCAGGACGCTCACCTGTGTTTAAAACAAAAATAGAGCCAAGCCTAGTCCACGCTGTTTGCCAAACATATGAGCACGGGCTGTTTGTTCCCCTGCAGAGCAGGAGCCTGACGTTCCTGCGTGCGGGGGAGAGGGTTGTTCAGGACCACGAGGATGCTGAGGAACATTAACACTGCCCAGGAGATGCCATTTTGCTGGGAAAAGGGTGTTTGAAAGGCAGTTACCCTTCCTGTGCTTCAAAATAAAGGTAAGCATATGTGGGCCAACCAATATAGGGGATTCAGTTGGACYAGATGATCTCTAGAGGTCCCTTCCAGCCTTAGCCAGTCTGTGATTCTGTTTTTGCTGCCTCCTGTGAGGTGTCTGGGGAGTTCATTTTACATGTGGCAGGATTAAGGYTGGTTTTTCTTCTTTGCTTAGCACAAAAATCCTTTCTTTCCAAATAATCCGATTTAATTTTATGCCCTTCTGCAAACAGGAGTTGGCTCTTGAGAAGAAAATTCTCAGGAGCAGCAGGGCCTTGAAATAGATAAGGAGGGGTTTCCAGAAGCTGAAACAAATTGCAATTGTTTAGGAAGTGATAGCACTGCTTATGTAAAGTGGTGCCATGTCAGCTTATTTTTACACATAGTGTTTTATGTCTGGACAGATGTTTGTTGCAGTTTCCTTTTTGCTGTTAACCAGATGCAAGATTGCTTATTTTCTTACGGGGTTGTTTTGAAGAATGTCCCCTTTTAAAATGTTGTTAATGGGGAAGGAAATCTATAAACCTGGTATAATAGGTGTGTTAACTATTAGATAAGAGGAGGAAGAATATTTTATTTTATTTTAAAAAACAATACAATCAATGCACAAGAATTTGGACACAGAACAAAAGTAACAAACATAAATTGAATTGTAAATAATGGGCAGGGACGAATAGGACTTCTGGCCCTATTGAAGTCAGCGGGAGCTCTGCCGTTGACTTCCACAGGACAGGATTTTGCCCCGGGACGTGACCCCAGCCTCAGGATCCACACTGGTGGGTATCTACGTGTGTCCTGGTTTCCTTGAGGACTCGAGGTTCCGTGTGGCCGAGTTCCCTCATCCTCTGCGGAAGTCCGATGTGCCCAGGGCCTTGAGGTGAAGCTGCTTCCAGGCCACATCTGAGCAGCTGGAGCTCAGGACAGGGGCCCTGGTGCTTTTCGGGGGCTGTGGCACCCCAAGCTGCGTGTCTGCCCTCCCTGGAGTCACCGAAGGAAGCCTGAGAAGCAGGAGCTGATGCCAGCTGCAAAAACCAGCCCAGGCCCTTGTGTCCAGTAAAGGCTTTGAGGGATGAGAAGATGGGGAATGAGCGTTCTCAAGAAGTCACAGAATCACAGRMKGGTTGAGGTTGGAAGGGACCTCTAGAGATCACCCAGTSCAACCCCCTGCTCCAGCAGGGACACCCAGAGCACGGGGCACAGGGYGGCAGCCAGGCGGGTTTGGAAGATCTCCAGAGGAGGAGACTCCACAGCCTCCCTGGGCAGCCTCTTCCAGGGCTCTGKCACCCTCACAGGRAAGAAGTTCCTTCTCACATAGAGATGGAATTGCCTGTGTTTCAACTTGTACCCATTGTCCCTTGTCCTGTCACTGGCCACCACTGAGAAGAGCTTGGCCCCTTCCTCCCTACATTCTCCCTTCATGTACTTATACACATWAATCAGATCTCCTCTCAGCCTTCTCTTCTCCAGAGAGAGCAGGCCCAACTCACTCAGTCTCTCCCCATWTGAGAGATGCTCCAGTCCCTTAATCATCTTGGCTGTCCTCCACTGGATCCTCTCGAGAAGCTCCACATTCTTCTCACAAATTCTCACACTGGGGAGCCCAGAACTGCCCCCAATACTCCAGGTTCGGCCTCCAGAGCTGAGCAGAGGGGCAGGATCCCCTCCCTTGACCTACTGGCAACATCCTCCTGATGCAGCCAGGATCCCATTGGCCTTCTTGGCCACGAGGGCACTGCTGCCTCATGGTTAACTTGGTGTCAACCAGGACTCTCAGGTCCCTCTGCTCTCCAGCAGGTCAAAGCCTAACGACCTAAGTCCTTGGTGTTGTTTCAGTCCTGCAGCCTTTGGTCCCTGATATTGGAAGGAAGAGGGTGACTCCTGCCCTGCAGTGCAGAGCCATGGCCTGGTAGGAATGAGGGACATGGTTAGGTCCAGCCCTGCTCCTTGCTGCCAAGAAAGAGGTTCATGGGAATGCAGAGGGATCTTGCTGCTTTTCAGGAGCTCATGCTCCTGATCCTTTCAGGATCTCAGAAGTTTTTTGTATTCTTCGCACCTCTGGTCACTGTCAAAGAGCTGTGGCAGAGGGGAGAGCCAGCGCTTTATGGGTGCCTGGAGACCAACACTAGCTTAGTTCATTCACATCGTGTTTCCATAGCTGACTATCCTTGAGGATGGGTATGTGCTGATTGAAAACCTTTCTGGAGTAGTTCATATTTTTCAGAAATGTATTTTTTCCAACAGTACTGACAAATTAAAAGTCTTATAATTTCAAATATGATTGGGAGGGGGAATGAGAGGAACCAGCCTAGAACGTGTTTCCTCACTTCAAAGGCAAGAACAGCTATTTAAGACAGCAAGATCAGAGGCAGATCTAACTTCTAAAGAGGAAAAAATCATAATCACCTCTGAAGTCACCCTTTGATGCAATCGTGAAGATAACAAACGGTATCAGGAAGGTTTTGGACAAAGGTAGAACATCTGCTGTAGCGTATCCTGTGAAATKGRARRWTKKTTTKRAAAAAAAMCTCTTGCTGAAGGTCACTTTGCCAGGCTGCTTTGGGTATAATTGAAAGTGAAAGGTTGATTTGTCGCCTTCTGCTTCAGAAGCAACAAAAATGTGTAAGAGATCTGCAGGATGCCATCGTTCATCTGAGGTAACGTGGGGTGTGGGGAGTGCACAGGAGGGCTGCCCTTTGGGGGCCCTGCACCCTGCCTACCTGCAAGGCCCAGAGAGGCCATTTGGTGCCCAGAGAAATGCAGAAACTTCCTCAAGTTTGTAAGGGAAAGAAAAGTAGATACCTTGACTTTGAAATCCAGACAAAGACAACTGCCTGCTGACGTGAAGCCAGTAGTAGTTTCAATGTCTGTGATAATTAATTAGTGCCAACTCTAAATAAATTATCCCTAAAAAGCCATTCTGCTTGATTCCTGATGGCCGCCGTACAGCTGTAAATAGTGATATAGCTGYAAATAGTGTAAATAGTGATGGGTGAGGAAGCCCCAGAATGTCGTGGGAAACTCTTGGGCTATGAGATTGGAGCAAGTCACTATTTTTCGTAGAATCACAGACTGGTTGAGGTTGGAAGGGACCTATAGAGATCATCCCCAAGGACTGTTTCCGTCACACAGAGGTTACTTCTCCCCAGCCCAGTTAGGCCCAAAGAGGATTTGTCCTTGAGTGGGTGACAAGGGAGGGCAGGTTCCACATAGGCCTTCGTCTGCAGTGCAGAGAGAAGATTTCCATTGGTTTGGTGCCTGACTATGTTCGTTTTGGAAGACGCTGGGTTTAGTTAAATGCAAATTAAATGGCTGTGTAGGAAATGGTCTGCAGTTCTTATTAGGCATTAAGTTTTTGAAGCRGAGGCATTGAGCTGAGTCCTGGAAGGGTCTTATCTGCAACTCCTTGGATTTTAGTGATGGTAAAAGAAGAGCGAGGGAGGGTGGCTCTGGACACCAGGAACCACAGCCCAGCTTGGACCGGTGGCGTTTATTAGAGGAGGAGGCTGCACAGCCCCAGCTTTTGCTTTCGCTCCCCTCAGAGCAGCTCCTCCCCGGGGCTTTGGAGTATATGGAGACAGTTGGTAGGTCACTTACCTGCTCAAAGTAAATGCTTCATTAGTGCCACCTGTAACTCGGAGTTAGCCCCATTGCTCTTGTGTAGGCCTCATAGAAACTTCTATGTATGCACTGGTGGCAGAGCACAGGGCACGTTTGTGGTTTTCAGGCTACATGGCCTGCAGGTTACCGGCCTCCCCTCAGCTCCGTTTTCTTTATAAGAGAAGTTCAGCACTTGGTAGGATAAACTTGGGTGTATTCAGCAAGGCTGGTGCTAACTCAGGTGTGCAAATCAGACAGAATCACAGAATAAACCCCAGTCGCTGGAGTTTGGGAAGGCCTGATCCTGAAGCCTCAACCCAAGGTGAAAGGTTTCAGGATGCCCTCAGAAGCAGTTTGGTAGCTGATTCCACAGCACTGGAATTTTCCATGTTTCCTGAAGTTTCTGCTTGAGTAGAGACATCTGCTGCTGCTCTCCAGAAGGACAAGTCAGCCCTGCCACCGTGTCCTTTCTAAGGAAGGGACTGGGACTTAGTGGATGGGCCTGGACCTTAGTGGATCCCTTGACCACRCTGATGGGAGTTCTGCCTAGGACTCATGTTGTCTTTCTGTAGAGCAAATTCATTTGCAGTGAATTCCTGCAGGTTTTGCTGCAGGGCTCGTGTTGTCCTAGCCCAATTTGCAGTTCGTGCCAGCACCTGCCCTGCTTTTGGGGAAGCCTGTGGCTGTCCAGTGAAAGCAGCTCAGACTGTGACACATCTTTGCCCAAGATTTAGGTGCAGGAGAGAGCGTGTGGATGAACTGACGTATAAAACCAGGCTTGTCTTCCCCCRAAGGGAGAAAACAGCTTTTCATCTCCATGGTGCTTTGGAAGTTCCCATGGTTCTCCAAATGAGATTTTTGTAGGACTGACCTTGGTGAGATCCTCCTCCGCTTGTTTGAATCCGTGTCTCTCTTGAGCCTGGTTGCTCTTTGAGAGCTGTTGGCAGACTAGACAATTTTGGACACGGCAGGGCTTTGAAATCCTCAACTTTGTTCTGCAATTATAATTACCTTTCATAGTAGGAGGGCTAGGCTTAAGGCCAGGGGAAAGAGAGTTAAGCTAGGATTTATAACTGGTGTCTTAGAAAAGTGAGTTGTTTGATTTTGTAGTTGAGGCTGGGGTGACAAAATTGAAACACTGGATTTAATTGCTGTCTCAATTAATTCAATTTCTTTGCGGGTATTTTTCCACTTTTTACTCTGGGCTTTAGCTGGAGCAGGTGAAATACAAACCTCACGTGCCCATATTGCAAATTGCATTTAGCAGTGTATTTAGCTATATGTTATTTTGTGCATGCTACAGATGTTAGTGTACAATGCATATTTCCCTTCTGTTATTGATTCACAGTCAGCCGTTGCCCTGAAAGTGAATGTCTCGGTGCAGCATTGCATCTGGATGAATAACTCTTCTCCTTTTCCATATTTAATGAAGATGCAACTAAAAGCCCTGTTGCGGAAGTTGGGCTTGAAGGGGCAGCTTTGGGATGAATCTGGGGCACCTTTGAGCTCCTGGTGGCCTCCTGAGAGAGAAGCAGCTCTTCATGCCCACCGGCTCTCTCGCCGTTGGGAAGTCCTGTGTGCAGGAGCCAGCAGGGTGGCCCAAAGCCATTTTGCAGAGCAGAAGGGTTGCTGCTGAGGAGCTGGTGTCTGCATTTCACGTTCTCCAAACGAGCTCAATTCGAACAAGCTCCTGGCTCTTCTTGTGGGCTCAAGAGCTGGTGGTTGTTGGAGAGTGTTAGATGGACCCTGCGGCATATCTGGTTTAGCTTCATCCCAATGGCACCCAGCTTGTGCATCCCATGACCACCCTGCAATGGGAACAGCAGTGTGGGCAGAAGGGCCATTTACTTCTGAATTGTTTCTGCCAGGAACAAATACGCTGATGTGCTGCACCCTTAAGCAGTTGAATGATGTCCTGAGATAGCAGTTTTGGAGCCTACAGCCAAATCTGTAGAAACTTTACAGTTTGTTGTCAGTAACAGCACACGTCTGTGTTACTCAGGTGAAGATCTTCTGCAGTCTTGGCTCCAGGGAGGTTCTCTGGTGATGCTGAAGCTTCCTGGGGCTTGTCGCAAGTGTTGGGCCAGTGACCCATTCAGAACCAAGAACGTGCTGTGTTACAGCCCCCATGATCATGGTGCATTTCAGTTCACGATTTCCTGCATCTCTGTGTTAGAATTAACCCAGCAAGTCCTACAAAGAAGCCTCCTAGCTGTGAGGAACACCATGGTATCCAGCAGTCAAATTCTGAACGTGGATGATGATGCTGGGCAGGGAGGTAGGATGACAGAATAACGACTGAAGAAAATGGATAAAACCTGTGGGCAGCAAAACTCAGAAGAGAAGGTTCAAGGGGAAGTCAGRATGAATCAGGGCATGAAATCAGTGGTGGAAGAGCAAAGCAAAACCTGTCAAACAGAGATGATGCCAGTTGGCTGAGGAATAGCAGAAAGATAAAGGGATTTAGCTGTGGGACACTGACAGACGCATCGGATAGTTGTGTTTGCTAATTTGCTAGGAGATATGGGGAAGGTGGGGTGCTTTGGTGCTTTTTTTTTGGTTTGTTTTGTTTTCTAAGGAGAGGGGGAAGGATGACAGCTCTTTTATCTTTACTTGATTAAAGCTTTTGATACGGTGCCATATGGGAAATTACTTAAGAAGAAGACTAGTAGGAAGCTTGCAGGGTGCACAGGGAGTTTGTTAATGAGAAGCCAGGGACTAGACAAGGAAGATAGATTCTTGCAGAGGGAATTGCACAGCGTTCAGCGGTTGGTCTTGGCATGTTCTTGTTAATTCTTTATACGATTTAGATGATTGGCACAAAGAGGAGGAGGGAGCTAATGGGACACCCTGCCATTCCCTTGCTGTGGAGACCRCAGTTGAGCACTTGCAGAGAGAGGGAGCCTCCAGTTTCTCTGGAACGTGGAGCTTTGTGGACACTGGGAGGTTCTGACTGATCTCTACAAGTACACGGGGTTGAACACCAGAAAGGCCACTCTTCACACAGAAACATGTGAAGGAACACWGTCTATTAAAGCATTTTGGCTGGAGGGTAGAAGAGTGTCAGTGGAGGTTTTCAAAATGGGAGATAAGGAGCTAGCAAGTTTAAAGGGAGTGCTTAACAATTTGTGGAGGAGATATTGTGTTGGGGTAACCTGTGACAACTGAGACTAGACCTGGCCATGTAAGAAGCAGGAAATCCCATCAAATACTGGACTCGTGGACTTGGGTAATGCTGTGAAAAAAAACTCTCCCTCTGCTCTCTGAAGTTTTCATTAATTTTGAGCCAACTGACACACAGGGAAAGTCCCTGGGTGTATTCTTTTGGCAACAGAGTGCAACTCAGAGGYGTGGGGTTGTGTTGTGCCCTAGGGACAGTAGCACGTGTAGGACTCAACTGTACCATATTTTGGGACGTGGCGCTTGTAACTTCTGCTCATTCACCTCTCTGAAACTCAGTGTTTAGTATCTCTATATATCTGTCCAAGCCTACATCTWTCTATCTGTACATATATCTTTTTTAACTCCTAGCCCAGGAAACCACCCTGAAATCTGAAGGACAGGCTGTGCTTTTTTTGGCTTGCGTGCTTTGGTGTAGCCTTTGTAGTTGTGAATCAGATGAGTTTTCTTCCTGGGACAAGGGCTGTGGTAGAACCCAGTTTGCTCTTCCAGGATTGCACATCCTTCTTGGTGTGGATAGGAGTAGGAGGGAGAAAAATGCTCTACTTATTTTCTTTTTTTTAAATCCCTGTGACAGGCCTAGATAAAATGCCATTACAACTGTTTTGCATTGTAATAAAAGGGAAAGGAAAGTGAGAAGAYGCTTTTGCTTAAGGGTGACAAAGCTGCAGTATTAAACTGGGTGCTTTCTTGGGGTAGGGGTGATTCAGCTAATGACAACAACATCTTTCTTGCAGGCCCAAACAAGAAGATGGGGTGCCAGGGACTTATCAACTTTGGAAACCAGCTTCTTCGCCGGAAAAACGTGGACTGTACCCGAGAAGACGGTCGCCTGTCGCGCTGCCTCAACACGTTTGACTTGGTGGCTCTGGGTGTCGGCAGCACCTTGGGTGCGGGTGTCTACGTGCTGGCCGGAGCCGTGGCCCGAGAAAACGCAGGACCTGCCATCGTGATCTCCTTCCTGATCGCTGCTCTGGCTTCCGTGCTGGCCGGCCTCTGCTATGCAGAGTTTGGTGCCAGGGTACCTAAGACGGGCTCGGCTTATCTCTACAGTTACGTGACCGTTGGGGAGCTCTGGGCCTTCGTTACTGGATGGAATTTAATTCTTTCCTATGTTATCGGTAAGTATAGCAGAAGCACAGCAGGATTTTATTCCAAAGGGCAGCTTGGTAAGGTCAGCCTTGCTGGTGGTGTTGCACTGCTGTCAAAGGAAGCAACCTGCTCGCCTGCACTCGCTGAAGGCTCCAGGACCCTCTTGCAGGAGGGCCTTGGTGGTGGCCCCTGTGCTCTGGGAAGCGAGTGATGCACTGCAGGGTGAGAGCCTGTGCTGAGGCTGGGTTATCACTGCAGCTGTGGGCTCTGTGGACTTCCACGTTATCCATGTGGCATCCCCCTGGCTGCTACAACCTAGGCAGGAAGCAAGTGTGTTTTCCTCCTGCGAAGGAAGCAGCAGCTGACAGCAGGATGCCTTTGCACAGCAGCATCTGCCCTCCTGGCTCATTATGAAATAATTTCTGGTGCCTTTGAAAACTGCTTGAAGTATCTGGAGACACGAATATTTTCTCACGAGTGGTTGTAGATTAGGCTAAGGGTGAGCTGCAGGTTCACACACTCTGAAAGGTCCAAGCCAAATCCCCTCTAAGTCCGTGACTCCTGCCAAGAGAGGCTTTGGATAGAGCTCTGAGCGTGTGCAACTCAGCTGATACATTAAAGCTCAGCCCCATTTTGCTAATTAAGGCGGCGTGAATCTTTATGAGGCTYCTGCCTCATCAGGCATGTTCTGGGCACGCTGCTTGTCATCGTGCCTGTAATCAAAGCTGCAACCAACTTGTCTGTTCAGAGAGAAGACTTGCTAGTTAAAATGGAAAACGATATTCTGCTGAATTACCAAAGAGAGCTGGGTTTTTTTAACTGAGTTTTACGGGATGTGCAGCTGTTCCCCTGGGCATTTGTTCCCGTGGTGCTGGGCACAGGAGGGTACGAGCATGTCCAGAAATACAGAGCAATGCAGCAGCTGCTTCTCAGGCCTCTCAGCTCCCTGAGGTGGTGCTGGCTCTGTTCTGTGCTGCTTGAAACTTCTTGCTCCTTTTTTCTTAACGAGGAATGAGAGGAAAAGTCAGAGTCATTTAAACTCACCTCCTTAGGAAGCATCAATGCAGTGGATTTTTGGGTCAGGTTCATTGCAGGTAGAGGATAAAAAGTTTTAAAGCAAATTAAATATAAAACTTCCTCCCGATTCCTAAAATGGATTCTGTTTAGGTTACCTGTGGGAAAATTGAATGAATTTCTTAATGATTTATCTTCTCTTCCAGAATGGTAATGATAGGCTTCTCCATCTAGTTAGTTGTATGGCCTTTCCTGCAACGCCACTGCACGACAAAAATGAGGGATGTAGTTGTGGAGAGGCCAAGGAAGCACCACAAAACTTGATTCTGCGCAATGAGATTTACCAAAATAGCATCACACTCGCAGGATCTAGGTGGAAAATGATATTTTGGGGTGATTTTGTCCTCTCATAACAGCTTTTGAACTACTGCCTCAGTTGTTATGTTAGAGTTGGCTGCTTGGTTTACGGTAGTAAGGCAGAAAATGTCATAAAAATAAGCTAGATATCATCCATGAATGTGTTATGACACAACTTTGTTACTGTGAYAGCAATTCAAGTTTGAAACTGTCTGCTTCCTAATTCGGGAGGGAGGTGGCCGAGCAGAAMAGCACCTCAGCAGAGGACACGGGCTGTATCAAGGCTGTTCTTTATCTCACCCAGCCCTTCTCCCYGTGCTCGCTGCCCTCCTGCTGAGCCCAGGACACCTCCTACCACTCCAGGGGTGCCAGAGGGAAGGATCTTTGGCCGGCACACTCTGTGGTGGAGAGCTGGGGCAGCAGCCAAGTTTGCATTCATTGTGCTGCAGGAAACGCAGAGCGGTGCCGCCGAAACCGGCTGAGCTGGTGGGAACTTGCAGCTCCGAGGGACTTGGCCACCTCGGTGGTTTTTCACACTGGGGCTTCTGTGACTGCTGTTCAGCCCGGGGGAAGTGAGGTGGTGTGGAGGGGGAAAAGAATTGCTGGGTAGTGCTGGGCCACAGAGGAACTTTAACATGTAATTAACTGTCACTTGGCCTGGGGGAGGAGGTAGTAGGAGACTGTGGCAAGAGGACCACGCAAGGGCTGTCTAGCCAAGGTGGGAAAGCAGCAGTCAGCAGGATGGCAGCAATGTCCTTTCAGCCGTGTGGTTAGGTTGGGCTTGGCTGGGCTCGGGTGTTTGGGGCTGGCTTGGGGCTGGAGCTCACACAAGACCTTGCAGGTGGGTGACAGATGAGGTGGGTGTGTGGTTGGTTTGGGGTTATCATCTGCCTTGAAAGGGCTTTCAGCATCAGAAGCTGGTCTGGGCTTCCTTCTAAAGCTGTGGGGAACTATGCCAGACTGTGGAAGCCTTCCAGGAGTAGATAGGAGCCCTGGGGAGCTCATAGGACAGTGAGTAGCAGCATCCTTGGAGAGTTTCCATAGTTCAAGCAAAGGGGATTCCTGGGGCCTGTGGTCACCTCCTGGTCCATATCTGCTCATGTAATGGGAGGGAGCAGGAGGTCTGCACCACAGCTCATAAGCCCTGGGTGGATGTGGACAGGAACCAGGTTGATTCTGGCAGGGCTGAACTGGCCTGAACTGATTCTGAACTGGTCTGGAATGGATCAGTCCTCCGGACACACGTTGTCTGCACGGCCTGGTGACTTTGCTCCGTGCTTTCCAGCCCAAGTAAAGATGTTACCTGGGTGTCTGCAATGCTTGCAGCATGTCAGGTTCCTCCCACTCCCTCAAGGATTTGGTTATGTTGAGAGTTATGTGAAACCGGCTTCCAAAATAAAGAATACAGGAGCTGGCTGTTCTTGTCCTAGCACATGAAACATCACAGTCAGAACAACAACAGCAACAAAAACACCCACAAAACCAAACAGAACTAAAGAAATAGCCTCTTCTCCAGAACAGCACTGAAGGAAACTGAACAATTTCAGCATGATACACAGTAACTTTGGAGTTTTTCGAAGGTAAATGCCCTGCTGCCTGATGGTGTGGATCTCTCATCTCTCCAAATGCTTTCTCCCTACTCACCTCTCCATGATAGCACGCAGAACCACATCCAGGTTTGTCCGATTGCTGGGTTATGTTTATGCTGCTGGAAAGCGAGATTGGCATGATGAATGTTCCYGGTTTTACTGCAGATGGTGCTGATCCATCCCTGAAGAGGTTTCAGCTCTGGATAAGCACAGACCTAATTTAATGCAATTGCAAGAGCCCAGAGTTGGAAGCTGAAACCTGCCTGTATCAGACCCAGTCTCTTTGACTTCACACTATTCATGTGTCAGGACAAACTGTTCTAGGCAAAAGTGGACCCAGACCAAGTTGTGTAAAGAATTGTTCTGCCAACCAAAACCAAAGCAACTCCTGTTTTAACCAGGAGTTAAATAAGTACATAATGATGTACTCATTATATCATGCAATTAGATGCTGTTACATGCAATACACTGTGAGAGACATTGCTAGAATGGTAACTCCTGTAACACAGAAGGAGAGAAAGAAGTAACCTGCCTGTTACCCAAACCTGTTTATTTTGTGTGGTGCCGTCACTCCTTGGTGCKGCCTCTTTGCTGTTCCTGTTCTCCCAAATGGCTCTTGTGGCCCGGWTAATGTCCCAGACGTGGTCACTGTGAGACCTTTGCTTCGGTGCTCACCCTAGCAAGGGCTGCCTGCCTCGTTATTCCTGACATTGGAAGTAGAGGCCATGGAGGGGGTGGTTTTAGTGCTTAGTGCAGGGAGAGCCTTGTCACTTGCTGCACTTAGCACTGAGATCCTGATGTATAATAACTTAAGCTCAGGTAACCTAAAACTGCATTTGAGCCAGATGTGCCTTCATCCCACTCGGATACTCCAGTAGCAGAGTCTGAGCTGACCTACAGGTTGCCAGAGTAGACTAGTGGTGTTGCTGAGGTGAGTTTGCAATCAGGGCTCCGGTGCTCCAGCCTTGCACTGTCATGAGCCAAGCTGCCTCATAGAAGGTCTCTCTGTCTGGGCTGTAGTTGCCCTGGCATAGAAACATACCTAGTAATTCATGCCAGCATGAGCAGAGACTCAGAGCTCCACAGCAGCACAGACTGCAAGGTCAAAACTTACAAGGAGGTGAAGACTGATGTAGGATGTAAAGAACATTCCAGGCTTTAACTTAAGGCAAGTACAAGGTGCCCTGGTTTAGAGTATGTGCCAACCATGAGAAGTGATCTGCACCATGTCTGTCCTCTCCTCAGGCACGTCCAGCGTGGCCAGAGCGTGGAGCGCAACGTTTGATGAAATCATAGGGCAGCACATCGAAGACTTCTGTAAGAAATACATGACTATGGATGCCCCTGGAGTGCTAGCCAAATACCCAGACATCTTCGCTGTGGTCATAATCATCATCTTAACAGGTAAAGCCCTTGGAGGGGTCTGTGAGTCTTGGACTTCTGTGATTTCATTGTTTGCTTTTGGAGTAGGCACAAAATCCTCGTTTATTTTGGGCACCTTATTAAAAGCTCTTTGTTACAAGCCTTGGATTGACCTATTTAAACCGCCCTGCAGTTAGCACTGGGCATATACTGTTTACTTCTTAATTACAGGGGAGCATTCTAGATATTTTTGTGAGCCAATTTTAAAACTTGCAATCAAATGTCATGTAAGGAGAGAAGGAAAGGAAAGGTGACTTGTTGCCTTCAATCAGGCTTGGTTCTTCCTCTTCTCCCCCAAATCCTATTGCACAGGAATTAACATCTGCTGCTCTGTTGTATTGCTCCTGTTTTGCTAATCTGCCAGTTTTCCATGGCTTGGGCCAAGAAAGTGTGAAGGAAAAGGAAGGGACTCATTAACAGTCTYGTGTACTATATATTTTTTTTTAATATAAAGCAAGAAAATATGAATGTGCTTTAATCTGTGTCAGTAAATGCAAGATGCTTTAGATTAGAATTGGGAAAAAGTTTTGAAATTTTGTAAATTGAAAACCCTTCTGAACCTTTTCAACTACTCCATCTGGATCTGGAAAAACACTGTCAGATTTAAACCAATGTAGAAGCTTGCACTGGTCCTGCACCTTTGTGGTTCCCAGAGGCAGGAGTTACAATGTTATCACAGCAAGGTTAKTCTGACATTTCTGCTCTGATCAGGGTTGAGATGGCCTGTGCTCATAAGGATAGTTTGTAAGTAAATAGTGTTTTGACATCAGGTTTAAGAATGGGGATTTAGGACTGCATCTAGGTCTCTTGAAGTCTTCCAAATTCAAGGCTATAACTGAATGTGAAAGAAGATTTTCCTTGTTCATCTCCATGAAATAGGAATTGCTCAAGTTTCAGATTGGAGTTTGGTCTTTCAGCTCAGGTGCTATTTACTCAGTTTGAGACTCCTCATCTTAGCACTTCTGAAGAGCACAATGGTACTGATTACTGATGATTTTATATCCTCATATAGAACAAACTCCTTGGATGCTAATAAAAAATGCAAACCCTTTTCTACAAAACAATTCTGAATGAGAAACTTCACTGCTTAGTATAAGCTGCGTTTATTTACTTCTTCATCTGTCTTGAGTTTCTCATTTTTCCTAGGTGTCCTGCATGTTCTCCTGGTGAGGTGCAGTGCTTTGCTAGATGCTCCCCTTATGCTGCTGCCTCAGCCTCTTTCCTTGTTTGAAAGGACGGAGCTGTGAGTGCCCAGGACTCTCCGTCCTTGTGAAGTACCTTGTGTGAGCAGCCTGGGCAACATTTGCTTGCTCTCTTCCTGCAGGATCGTGTGATTTTCTTTTCTTTTTCTTTTTTCTTTTTTTTTTTAAATTTTCCCTCTTAGCCATCTCATTCGGTTTGGATTAGAAGTTCTCGAAAATCCGGCTGGAGGAGCACATTTGAATGCCCAGCTTGTTCTGAGCAGCTGAGTTGTGCCTCAATAGGCTGCTGGCTGCCAGTGCTTATAAATAATGTTCTCCACATGGACACCCCTAAGACCACAGGCTGGATTCCTGCTCTCACTGAGGTCACTTGCAAAAATACCACTGATTTAAACGGGAGCAAGGCTCCTAAGATGCCACTTTTTCATGTCTTACAGCAGGTCAGCCGTTTCCAGTGCTTATTGCATCCCTTTTGGGATGGTATCACATTTTTCCCTGCTCCTAAGGAAAAATTGAAGTTTTTGTCTCTTTTTTTTTTTT